>NW_015113598.1:183355-223862 GCF_001443285.1 Poecilia latipinna | reverse complement strand
CCCTTTTTTTCGCCCTTGCTTGGGGACCTTTTCCCTCTGGGGAAGGAAAAAAAAAAAAAAAAAAAAAAAAAAAAAATATATATATATATATATATATATATATATATATATATATATATATATATATATATATATACCTCCAAAAACAGTTAATGTTAGATATCTGGTCTTTAATAACCTTTTATGTTGTTTTTTTTAAGTAAAATTAAAGGTTGTAAATGATTAAACTTGTTTGAAGTTAGCTTACTAGCTTACTCAGGCTTTTCTTTGCTGATGCCGATTTCCAATGTTACTTTATGTCTGAGCTTCTCAATTCTGTGTCTTAAACTGTTATTTCACATAAAGAATATGTAAATGTGCTGCAGCTTCTTTAATGAAGATGATTTGAATCCAGTGGACACTAAAGAAATTGCAGACTTATTCAGACTTAAGTCTAAAAGCATAAATCTTTAGTCTTTGTTTAAAAAAAGTGCATCAAATATACTGTTCCTTTCTAAACTGAAATTCTGTAGTAGTTCTTAGATTTAATGCATGAACTGTGTCTCAGAAATTACATTTTTGGGGGAGGATTTTTCATCATTTTACATATTCATCATTGCTTCTAGCCCTCTCAGCTTCTCTGGAGTCGGCAGAGAAAGAGGAAGACGTTACTCAGTATGGTGAGTAAAAGTTTATTCATAAAAACAGGAATGATGGACGATGACACAAGCTGACAGAAATGCCCTAACCATATTTCTTCTGTGCAGATGGGCTAACTCAGCTGCAGAAAATAGGTGATATACCAACTGTTTTTTTTTTGTTTGTTTTTTTTGTTTTTTCAGGATAATAATTTAGAAAGATTTTAAAAAATCTGGATTTCCCCCAAAATCATTAAGTCCTAAATTTGAATCTAATTTTGGTATTTTTAGTGTCTCTTTATCAGAATGTTGACATTTTCTGTCTTTTCTTACTTACATGGCTTCGTTCTCTCAGACCAGATGGAGTTTGATGCTGCTCAAAAAGCTGAAGCAGCGCGGATGAACAGTAAGTTTAAATCTGACAATAAAATGGTTAAAAAAGAAGCAGATACGTAAAAATGTAACTGTTTCTTTTGCTTTGTTTTTTCAAGTTACAGAGGAGCAGAGTGAAGATAGCCGCTTTCTTGGTAAGAATAAAACAAGAAATCATGACTTTTCCCACAAATAAATCCAGCTGATCATTTGGTAAAAGCAGCCTTTTAACTTCACAGAGGCTGTTAAAGATGGATCTGGTGAGTTCTGGTACTTTACACAATGATTCATATTCACCCACATAAAGCTAAAGTTTCCTTTATAAATGTTTTAACAGTAGAGGAACATGACAAAGATGAAAGTGAAGATGAAAGCAAAGGTTTGTGGATAACATGTCACAGTCAATGTTTTAAAGATTAAAAAATTACCATGGAAATACATATTTTTCTTATTTTTTTTATACCAGTATTAACTTTTGTCCTGACCATACATAACATTTTTTAAATTATATCCATTTTAACCTACTTAGTTTTTCTCCCACCTTCTTATATTTGCACATTAGATTTTTATGAGCTCCAGGGCGTCAAAAACGATCTGCAGCAATCGATTCTGATCAGTTTTGAAAGACACAAAAATAATCCCTTGAAGATTGGTTTGCACATTTAGAGATTTGGGTAAGGAGATATCGAAAAAGAAAATTCCCACAAAAAAAAAAAATCTGCAATTTGCAGTTCACAGCCAAAGTTATACGAAAGTGAAATTTATAAAATAAACAAAAAACAAGCAAAGAATGCTACGGGATCAACGAGGCTTAGCCGTGTTTAGCGTTGTCTGACTATACCGCTGTCTTCCTGCAGAGGGAGCAGCGGATTCCAACGGTGCCGCAGAGGAAGGTGACGCAGGTTTGTAGTTTAGCCTCTAGGTGGCAGTAAAACACAACTTTTAAACGTGACGGTGAAACATTGCGTTAAGTCTAAATAGCTGCATTTATGTCCCTTTTTCCACACAGAGTCAGAGTCAGAGTCCTCTGAGAGCACTAAGGGTGAGTGTGAAAAAAAAAAAAAATTCAAGGGTTAGTTTCTGCTTTCCTGATAATGCTTATGTTTATGATTTTTTTTTTTATCAGGAAGGGAAAGGAGAGGTGAGGTTTTTGTGCTGTTATTTTTCTTTTCAATATTAATTCATTCATTGTAAGAACACGTTTTACAAATAAAAATCTTTTTTCTAGAATACCCAGAGACATCAACACTCAACTGTGTGGTACGTGAAAACACTGAGACAATCCCTTATGAGATCGATTACCTGCTCTAAAAACTGTTTTTTCTGTTTCCCCTTGCAGCTGAAGGGAACACCCAAGAAAGAGGTGAAAAACTTAAGTAAAAATTTAATGTAATATCGCACAGATACGGCATAGGTATATTTATAGCTGCTCAGATTCAGACAGTAAAAGCTCAGATCAGAAATAGTGTTTAACATTATTTGAGGCAGACTCAAAACTACCTGCAGAGGCGAGATGTGGTGAGATGTTTGGAGTGAGCCGCTAAAGTTTAAATTGTGGGTTATGCAATGAGCCAGACAGAGAAAAACAGAACCGGTCACAACCGGTCTGGGCTTGACTTTTTAAAATAGTGTCACAAACTTTTATTGTGGAATAAAGTCTGCTGTAAAAACAAAAGGTTTGACCACTTTTGGTTGCACACACACCACAAAAAACTGTTGTTTACTTTAAAGGTGTAATTATGTCACCACGGATATGAACTCCTTTGACCTAAAAAAAAAAAAAAGATGTTTATTTTGACACAGTTCTCTTAGTGTGTGAGTAAATCTGGGACATGAATCCAGGACACTCAGAGGCATCTGTCCCCAGGTACTTACTGTGCTTGATTTATACAGTTTCATGTGCCTCTGGTTATTTTAGGAACAAGGATGTTCTAAAAAATGTTGGGGAAATAAGCTGATTTTGGTTTAGGTTTGCTGTCGGAACAATCAGGGGATTATCAGCCGTGGTTAGAAACTCATTTTGCAGCAAACCCAAACAGGCAGGGAATATTGCAGACCAAAAGCCGGCACTTCCAGAGAGAAACATTACTGCAGTCATAACTCATCTTCCTCCCTCTGGAGTTGCGAGACGTGAAAAACCCAGGAGGGGTGTGATTCATTAACCCGAAACCATGGAAAACTACTGCATTGTGGTGTTTTTAAAAGCTGGCGTAAAGGAATTCTGTCTGTTCCTCCCTCACAGATGTATGACTGAGAAATCCCTGCAACACGTGGGCCCCAGCGCTTACTCATCGCCACCCCGGAGCTGCACCCAGCTTTCCATCAATAAAAGGGAAAACAATCCCACCTATCCTTTTGTTTTCCTTCACAGTCACAGGCCAAAACAGGGAAGCTTTGATTCACAAGAATTTTTGAAATCAAGAGTTGCAGACGGAGTATTTTTTACCATTTTTATTGAGGTTTTTTTTTCCATCCACAATTGTGGAGCAAAAGAATGATGTGCATTTTAAAATAAAAAATAATCTTTGGTACCTAAAAAAAAAAGAAAAGAAAAATAAGGCAACTACAGCATCTATAGGTCTGAAATGCATTCAGCATTGCAGTCAAGTGACCACATGCAACACACTGTATATTTGCCCCCATTCTGAAGAAAAACAGGCCAACTCTGTGCCAATCGGATCAGTTCACTTCCAGTTTTAAAACTTGTGTATAGCTAAAGTATCCTAACTGTCTCAGAAGGTGCAAATGGTACAGAAAACATACTGAAAGTAGTGATTACAAGGGGATCTAGGAAATACAAGGCTAAAGCAGGCCTAAAGCATTAACCATCAAGGATGATGCAATCAAGTTTCAACAGGAGACTTAAGGACTCGTTTGGGAATACATTATACGCGCTGGTGGACATTCTGTTGCATCCTAAAACTGAGGTGAACAATTTCAGGCTGTTTGTGCACGTGGCTTCGTTTTCTTTTGTTCAAGAAATGACAATTTAATGCATACAGTATTTTCCATATTAATCTGCAAGTGGTCATCCAGTGTATACAATTACATCTTGCACTGTAACGGAGTCTGGAAAATAAACCATTTTAACCAACTTCAGCCAAACTTGTTTCTGATTCTTTTGAGAAGAAATGCAACGTACGGATTCAGGGAATACAACAAAGTCAGATGCAAAATATGAAAATTATTAATTACTCTGGAGTAAAGAGAAGTACGGCAATGCATCTTGTTTTTAATCCTAAAGTATAGCTCTTGCATCTGCATTACTTTCAGCATGTGTTATACTTTAAATTACAGGTGTGATAGGTTTATTACTTCATTTCCAATACTGTCAAAACAAAACAAGAACAAAAAAAAGATGGTTGTATTTACATCACTGGAAAAGTAAAAAAAAAAAAAAATTAAAAAAGATCAAGAATTTACAGAAATGAAATGATGAGATATGTAAAAGAATGAACGTAAAAGATATTCCAAAAAGAATAGCAAAAGCCAAGTTGAATATGGACCACAGGCACATATCATAAGTCCTTTTCAAACGTTTTTCCTTTCGTTGTCGTCAGCCTGAGGTAAGCGACATTTAAATCGGAAAGATGGCGTAGATGAAGATGGCCATGATGGCGGCGCTGATCAGGCCGGAGATGGGAACGGTCACAAACCACGCCATGAAGATGTTTCTGAACAGGCGCCAGTCCACGGCCTTCCTCGAACGCAGCCATCCCACTGCCACCACCGACCCCACCTGGAAGCAACGTGCTTGTTAATCTCCTGGATGTGTCATTTTGTAAAACTTTGCATTGCAAATGTTTTAACACTCCATAAGTAGAACGAAAAATGGATGGTTGTGTGCATTTGCATTCTGCCATCAACTTTTACTGCAACTATTGTTGCAAAAATGAAAATGACAGCTAAGGCGCAGGCTGGACAGAGTTAATGTGTGGAAATACATTTTGAAGTCTTTCCAAACACTTTCAATAAGACTTCAAATACATTAATATGATACAAACACTGACAGCAGGTTCAGATTCATCCTGCTGGAAAATGAACCTCCTCCAATAACAGAATGTATGGGTAGAATGCATTTAGAGTAGAGATCAAATATTTTATCAGGAGAACTGATTTATCACAATAAGTGATGCATTTTAATAATCTGATTACGTCTAAAATTTAAAATAATATTGATTTTTGTTTAATTCTGATACAATTTCACTACTTGTTTGCAATATTTGTTCATGAATCTGATCTTCACTGAACCAAAGCACCTTTTTCACATTGACTGTCTTCTATAAAACTAAACTGTTAATTGAATTTTTTTGTTGCTTAATTTCAGTTCACTCCACTTTCCTGATTTCCACAAATAACAGCCCCTTAAAAAAAAAGTTGTTATATGTGTTAATGTTGGTAAATCACGTAACATATTAAAGTTTTATGATTATAATGTGATAAAGTCCAAGGACTTTGAACACTTCTAAGGCATCACATTACTCAGGAGGAACTCTGTCCATATTTGGACCAAGTGGCAGACTGTTTACTTTAGACTCCGTCATACTAAACAGCCTCCCTATGTCTCAGTCAAATTCACAAACCACAGAGTTTGACTGGCCTACCTTGCAATGGGTGGTTGAGACAGGCAGACCAATGTTAGAAGCAACCACGACAGTCAGGGCTGAGGCCAATTCGATGCTGAAACCACTGCAGGGAAAAAAAAAAGAAAAGAAAAAGTCAGGACTTATGAGGATGTGTCTGAGTGGCCTGCTAAATCCAGAACTCTGTAATGTCTGGACAGGATGTGGTTTTAGGGGGTGATGTCTGTTTTCTGTACCTTGAAGGCGTGATGGGGGTGAGGTCTTTGCCCATAGTCTGGATCACCCTGCGACCCCACACCCACAGGCCGATGCAGATGCCCACGCCGCCGTACAGCAGAAGCCAAATGGGTGTCGGTGCGTTAGAGGTCACGCTGCTCGTTGAATAAACCAACCACAAAGCTACCAAAGGTCCAATGGCATTGCTGCAGAGGAAGCAGAGAGGTTATTCACACACTGGGCAAAGAGTTGGGGCAAGTTAAAATGTCACCACAAACCTGCTGTTATCTTATCAGTACAACATGACCTGCGCTGTACAGAGTCCTTACCTCACGTCATTTCCACCATGGGCGAAAGATCCGAAGCAAGCTGTGAGGATTTGAAGGAACTGAAACAGAGTGGAGACTTCAGGTTTGTCTTCTTCGTGCCTGTCATCCAGAGAGCTATGGTTGCTGCCCGCATCCTCGTTTCCTATCTCTAGTGTTACATCACTTTCTCCCAGAGCTTCAGGAGTTGTGTTCTCTGCTACAGCGTTGCAGTAGCTGGTGTAACTGTCCATGCGCACACGCTTCTTTTCCTGACCACCGGACCCCGGGGCCTTGTCGCCTTCTTCGCCAACGCGGGGGTCCGCCTCTTTGTGCCTGAAGTCACCGTGTAGGCCGATGATGGCCATAGTGTACGAGGTGTAGCTGTTGTTTCTTCGGATGGGCCGGTCACCCACCTCGCCCATGCAGTCGCCAACCTTGGCCAGGTGGAGTTTGTGCAGCAGGTCTTTGTAGAGGCCAGAGTCCTTGTGGACCGTGTGGTACTGACTGTAACCATTGCTGGGGATCTGAGCCGGTCTGTTGTTGAACTGAGCTTGGTTGTTGAAGTGGACCTGGCTGGGAGCATTTGCAGAGCCGTTACCATGCTGGTTGTTGAGCTGGAGCTGGTCGTTTGTTTGAGGCTGTTTCTGGGCTGCAGACAAAAAAATTAAATACAGATAAAGCGTCTTATTCATTGCAAAAACAAAATCTTACCAAGTATTTCTGGTCTAGTTTTCAGTGCAAACACGTGAAATAACACAAAATTAACTTTCAAGTAAATTTTCAGCAAGATAGCTTGTTTTAAGTCAGTACTTCCTAAATATCGATGGAAAGCTACTAGCTACTAGTGAAATAATCTTGGCTATTTTTAGTATCAGTATCAGTGTTCATATCTGAGAACAAGAAAACATGAAGATTAACAAATACCAGAGATTAAGGCTGGGCAATAAATCAATAATATATACTGCAGTAGACACTTGATCAATATCAATAGATAATACATCCATATTTTGGAGAATGTAAACAGAGGAAAAGATTCAGCCGCTCCTCACAGCCAGTTAAGCAACTGGATGGGAGAAATCAACAAGCTGGTTACCTAGCAACATGTTGAGTAACTTGTGCAGCAGCAGTTTAAGCTTTCCACATTGTGACTCATAACTCAAAAATCATAAACACACTGAAGTGAAAGTTGAGTATAAAAGAGGAAACGCATTCCAGTTTGGCAATAATTTAGATATTTAAAACAAAAACTTATCAGTATAGACCTCTATTAAACGCCTATATCGCGAAAAGCATTTGCAGAAATCGAAAGCTCTAAATCATCATCATCTCTTACCGTTCGTATTGCAGTCATCTGTGTCATCACAATCCCCAATGTTAAAAGCAACCTTGCGCTCCTTATTAGTTTCCCCCTCCTCAGACTCTCCAATGTCGAACGCCACCCTCCGCTCCTCAACGACCAGCTGAGGTTCAGAGGAGTTTTGAGTGACAGCTGGCGCAGCAGGTGTAGACGTCTCCTTGGCAGTCTGCTTCAGGATGGGACAGTGGGCCTCTTTGAGCTCTCTCTTTTCCATCAGGGGGCTCTCCGAGGGGCTGGAAGACTTGATATCTCCTGGCAGGAGAGACATCAAGGTGAGATTGTACATGCACACCAACCAGCTGAGATATCCAAACAGAGCCACTGTTTTCCTTCTGCCTAATCTGTGAGATTCCCTAAGATATGTGTAATTACAGAGTCAAAGGACTATTGTTCTACAAATGTAATGTTACCCAAGTTTAAACTTGAGGCTCTGTTCACAGGATCAGATAAATGGATTAAATGGACCATATTTACATTACTGTCAAGAAGTTACCTAATCACAGAACAGTAAACACAACCTGAGACTTGCATGAACTGACATTTCGTGCTTACAAAAAGACCTGAAATTCCTGAAGTAAGCCAACCAGGAAGTAACGTTTCAGAAGTAACAGTACCTAATCAAAGAAAAGTGTAAACAACCTGAGGCTCACATAAACTGACATTTTAGGTGTTGTTGAATTTCAGGTCCAAGAAGACCTGAAATTTCACTTAACGTTTTCTGTAGTAAACATGCGGAAGTAAGCCAACCAGGAAGTAACTTTATACTGTTCAGAAACGGCAAGATTTCTGAAGAGCGTACCTAATCAAAGAAAAGTGTAAACAACCTGAGGCTCACATAAACTGACATTTTAGGTGTTGTTGAATTTCAGGTCCAAGAAGACCTGAAATTTCACTTAACGTTTTCTGTAGTATACATGCGGAAGTAAGCCGACCAGGAAGTAACTTTACCCTGTTCAGAAACCCCAAGGCTGTATCTAATCACAGAACAGTAAACACAGCCTGAGGCTCACATGAACTTACATTTTAGGTGTTGTTGAATTTCAGGTCCAAGAAGACCTGAAATTTCACTTAATGTTTTCTGTAGTAAACATCTCGAAGTAAGCCGACCAGGAAGTAACTTTACCCTGTTCAGAAACCCCCAAGGTTGTACCTAATCACAGAACAGTAAACACAACCTGAGGCTCACATGAACTGACATTTCGTGCTACCAAGAAGTCCTGAAATTCCACTTAATGTTTTCTGTAGTAAACACGCTGGAGTAAGCCAACCAGAAAGTAACCGTACACTGTTCAGAAACCAAGGTCAGAGCTGCAGTCACCACCCGCGTTTTTCTTTTTCTTTTTAACCCAGCCATGTGAACACCTCAAGTCAACCCAGGCTTATTTTAGTCAGAGAGCTAAAGCCCAATTAGAGGATCACTTTGACCCAATTAAACGACTTGTAAGGTGGCGCTCACCCAGAAAGGACGCATTATCAGGTAAAGCCAATGATCCACAAGACCTACATAACTACTGTAAACCTTTTGAGAGCCTTGTGTTGTCACATCTTTTGAAGTCGTGTGACGAACAGCGATACAACCAAATCAATGTACAGAGAATAAAAGCTCTGTTTAGGATTTAAAGAGGTTAACAAAATGTTCTGCCCTAAAACCAGAACTCTTGATTTATTGGAAGGGGGAGAAAAAAAATTAATCCAGGATTATGAAGCATAAATAGGTGACAATACTGTCAGGTGACTCATCTCTGTGAATCCACGGGTAAAATATATCCCATAGATCCATTTGGATTGTGCGAGCTCTCAACGCGACTAGGCTGGAGTTAAATGAAAACCAATTGTTCACTGGCTTCAAAAGTCACTTCAGAAATCAAACACACATAAAAAAGAAAACATAACTTGGACTTACGTTCAATCTTCTTCTTGAGGCGAGGGCAGACAACAAACCAGACCACAATGCCAGTCAGCAGAGCACAGCCCAATGAGATGAGCAGGATCCCCCACCAAGGGATGTTGTCAATTCCCAGCTCTGAGAGATCGCCAGAGTCCACACAAACACAAAAAAAGGCAAATAGAAACAGAACGTTTTATAAGACAAGGCAGCAGAGGCTACCTTTATGAAATAATAAAACTGAACACAAACCATGGATTACAGGAGACATTTTAAATCTGAGATGCAAGACTAGTAATCTTACGTCTCATAGGAGCAGGACATGCATCGTCACTTGACTGCACTGCATCACTGTGGCACATGGTTTAAAATGGAAAGCACATGTAGCCCCATATGCGAACGCTTATGCAACACCCAAAAGGTAAGAGAGCACAAATGTCAACATGACCCCTAAGAGCCCAGCCAACAAATGCACACAGACGAGTTCCTCAAAAGGAAAGAAAAGTAGAAAAAGGGAGGCGTGCGAAACTGCACACTGCAACTTTTCACTGTAGTGAGGGTAACCTCCTGCCAAGACTGCAGCAAAACTGGTGCAGCACAGTACAAGCAACTTATTTGAATTTCCCAGAGGAGCAAGCCATCTTTGTCTAACAAAGAGTTGGAGTCGACAGTGATTACATGTGAGCAGAAAGACTACAAAACACACACCGGACACTTGCTCCGTTAGGGTGACCTTGAGTGTGCATATTTAAGTTGTTTTGGCAGTGCAAGATAAACAAAAGGAAATGAGGGTCAAAGACGCATCATAAAAAAATGTGTCCACTGCCATGTTAATTTGAGGGCAGAGTTCACAGTGACAGCACACTCCCCTCGATGAGTCACGCTGCAACACAAGACTGCAGCACCAGACCGATGTTTGTTCAGTTGCGCAATGTAAGCGCACTTACAATGTAAGCACACGACAAGGCTCCAGTAGTCCTGCTCCCTTATGGAGAGGTGCGTCAGGGCGTGATCGCTTACGTGCGAGGAGATAGGACAATTAAGGGGAGCTGCGAATACTACACTGGTTACCACTTCCACATAAAAGAAAAGAGCATATTACACAACAGAAAGTGAAATTTAACCACGTCTGTGTCAGAACCCTTCTCTGGTACCTCAGTACTCTGTGGCCTACAAAGCACAATGACATGGTCTGTATTCCCTTCCCCGCTGCCACATGTGCAAATTAACATCCACTTCAATAACAGACGACTGCTCAAACATCCCCTTTATGACTCACTCACCAATAAAGTTTTTAGTTATGCAATTATACATTTAACTCAGACCCAGGGAGCTCGTTTTTTGATTGGAGTTAAAGCATCATGTTCTAAATGAAATCAGTGTGCAGCGTTAACCACAGGCTCCTTAAATGTGTCAACTTTTAGAAAGTCGATTAAAAAAAGATTTCCCTCATTTTCCCCTCAAGATTTAAATAAAGAAGTCCCAGTGACTGGTTATATAAAGCAGTCTCAATGCTCTTCCCCAGTGCACACAATCATTCATGTATTAGATGAATCTTTGTTCCAACGCAATTGATTTAAATGATTTCATCACATCCTCAGCATGCAGAAGCCTGTCAATGAGTCATTTAAGTCATCTAAAACATGTCGGAACATGAGTTGTGAAGACCAGGGTGAAGAACCCCTGTTATGTCACCCAGTCTAGCAACTTTTATCAAGTACTGCTGGTCAGCTGGATGAACAAAATACTTATTTCCCCTTGCTTACAAGGAAAAAAAAAAAAAAAAAAAAACTTATTCCAGCTCACAAAAACCAATGGCAGTCAAGTGTAGAAGCAAAAGGACACCCACCCGTTACTCTAACGGCCTTAATGTGGCTAGAAAATCACAGTAGGGAATCTACAAGTGTCTAAAATCTAAATCTTTAAAAGTAATTAAACCATTGTGTCTTGGTTTGGAGTGCGTTTTGTGAAAATCTCAAGTTATCTGATACTCAAATATATGATGAAGTGAGACTCAGTTATCAGCTGATAACCGATAATGTGGGGTGATAATGGGGATCATTTATCATCTCCAGCACTACACTAAAATTGTCCGAAGACCAAAAATGTCTGAGAAAAATAATAAAAAATTCAAGTAATTTTGTTTAGGGAAGTTAGATGTCTGCATCAGTCAGAAGTTTACCCCATTAACACCAATGTTTATCTGACATTTGCTTTAGCACCATGAACAAATCTTTGTACAGGCACATCATTTGATACTGGACAGGACTGCAGTGGAGCTAAAGCTGTTGAGTGATTTATAAAGTGAGAAGACCTCAGGTAACATGAGACATCCATCTGTAATGGATAATCAGCTGAAATTTAAAGTCCTGGCTTCATACTGCATTCAGTTTTCCATTTGCCAACATAAGCTCTCTCATATGGCTGTTTATAAACTGAGAGCAGGAATTTGCTGCAGACAGCCCGGTTTCCATTCACTGTAATGTGCTAACATGTTGATTCGGAGTCGAGTCTTGTTGCAGGACACACTGTACTCTGTTCGTTGCAGATACTGATGCAGCTGCTGCATTAAAGCACACAGATCAGCAAAAATAAGAGTCTGCCTTATTCCAGAGTAGAGTCGATTACAAAAGTGTTTCTGCTGGATTAGATTTATATAATTATTTGATTTCTAAAGATATCCCGTTAAGCTGTAGTATATGCTTTTTTTTTCCAAAGCTTATTCATGTTTCAACTATCTATAATAATGTATGAATGCTTAATGTGAATCTAACCACTGTTCATAGTCCTCATCTAATGTGATTAACACGGGGCAGCTTGTTAGATCTCTAAGGGAAGTCTCACACCTTTTCATGCGAGGTACGCATTTACTGGTCCTCATGTATATTGTGTGTTCCGATGGGAAGGACCTCACACAACTTTACAGAATGTGTCTGTCTAAGCCAGGTTATCTATGCGGGAAGTGCAAGTGATCTCCTCTGAATGCGCCGATGTGCATGCACATCTGCACACCAAATGTGGTCAAACTCTGGCCTATTGCCGCCATTTAAAGGCCCAGGCCAGCTAACATCTTGAACTTTTTGGCCCTGCAGAGAGAAGAAAACAAAAAGGAGCAAAAGCACCTCATTTAATAAAATGCTTCCAGAAGGTCAAGACAACTAACAATTATCAAGAGCATTACCATAACAAGAGGCACAAGAAAAATCATAACCATTTCATCTTTACTTCTCTGAAGTCTGAAGATGCTCAGAGTTAATTCTAGTTTCCATTCCCTTGTTGTGCTCCACTCTTAAACTTCATTCCAGCTATGACCCACACAGAACCACAAACAAGAGGGCCTCAAAAACATGTTAAAATAAACACGCCTTCTGTGAAAGTGGTAAACAGTCTGGTTCTGCCTGGAATATATGCGTGGGCATCCGGCTGTCTGAGGGAGCCGTTTATTTTAGGTTTTGGCTGCTGGCAGTCACGTAGAGAAAAACGAGACAATGGTACTCACCCGGCGCTCCAGTGTACATGATGGAGAACAGGTTGACCCCCATGGTCACGGCATAGAAGACAGGCAGAGCTTTCAGGCCGTTAGGCACAGGGTCTTTCTGTGGGACAGAAATAGAACAATTCAGATTTGCAGGTTCTACCGTATTCAAACAGCTACAAGGTCATAAATTTAATGTGATCCATGTGGACATATAGAGACAGGACCGCATTTCCATGCCGTGAAACAAAGACATCAAGTTCCTAGCTTAGAAAATTCAACTGGTTTGTAGCAATCTTCATACCTTTTGCAAGATGAACATGCGCACAAAGTAGAAAACCACAGCCGACATTATTCCAGACAAAAGGGGGCTCAGGAACCAGGAAGCAACTGAAAACAGAAACTCTGATTTAACATCAAATGTCACTTTTTTTCCTTTTTACTTATTAGCCAGTCCCAAAATCCAACATCCTTGGAAAATTGCTCAAGTTATTCAGCAAGTCAAATACAACTGTGGTAATTCAAGTGTCTTTTCAGGTCTGTCACACTCAACCAAATTCAACTTTTCTTGTAATATACAGAAATTTTCATAACAGTTACTATAGATTTTAACCTACTATCACAAAAGTTCAGCCAAGCCTCAAATATATACATTTTAATAGTTTATAGCAAAACAGAAGCATCACCGCTGTAACTGCATAAAGATTAAATGAATTGTTTTCTCCTGAAAACACAGTATTAAAAATAAATTAATTCAAGGTTTTCCTGAATTGCTTGGAGAAAATTTAAATCTCTGTGTTATTTATCCTCTTCATGTCTACAGTTTACACATTATGTGCAATTACATAAGATATTTGAAGTGTAAATGCAGGTTAAAGTAAATTGAGAGCAAGTCTTCCTTACCTATTCGAACAAGCTCAAGCCACTTGACTCCTTGCTGACCTTTAGCGACCAACGAAAAGCCAATTGTAGCTCCAACAATGCAGTGTGTTCCAGAAATGGGGAGCTTAAGGAAAGAGGCAGCCAGCTGCCATACAGCAGAACCTATAGAGAAAGAAAGGAAACAGATTAAAGGACAAACTAATCAACTACTTTTTAGCTCTATATGCTTTATTCTCCCAAAAGTGCATTTTAAACTATGTACAGGTTACTTACCAACCATGGCACTGACAGATCCAGCCATCAGCACATGCTCAGAGCCATTGTACATGCCCACATCGATGATACCTTTGCGGATGGTTTCACTCACTTTTGCCCCGAGAAGGACAGAACCCAGAGTCTCAAACACCGTAGCCAGAATGCAGGCCTGTCGCAGGGTCACAACCCCAGAGCCAACAGCTGTACCAAATGAGTTTGCTACATCATTCGCACCCACGGAAAAGGCCAAGACGAATGCAATGATGAAGCCAACGATCAGCAGCCACATGTAGTCTGTCATAGGAGTGTCTGTCATGACTGCTGCAGCAGTAGCCAAAATAACTGCGGCTGTAGTTGGTGAAACCATGATTGTAGATTGTGTTGGAATTACTTCACAATTTTAAGGGAAAGTAATGTAAAAAATTTTTTCGATAAGGCTACTTTTAAACAGCAGCTGATAAATTCAAGAGGTATTATGTAAATAATAATAATAAATAAATAGCTTTTCTATAAGCCGAGTTACTGAGATTCAGCAGTGCAAATTTGTAAAAATCTGGGACTGACCAGAAATTAAAGTAAACTAGAGGTATAACCAAAGATTTATTGCTATCCAGTAATTATACTAGATTTTTTGCTGTTGTTGTGGTGCTTGGCTATCAAGCAGACGGTGCAACCAGCCATTGTGCAACTGTGACTGCAGGTAGGCAGGGGAACATTCTGAAAAGAGAAAACAGAAAAAAACCTTTAATCTCTATGGAAAGTCACCAAAACAATCATCAAATTGACAAAAGCCTCTTTTTACGTGGCATATGACGGCATGAAAATCCAGAAGCCACTGCCTATACCGGAAGATCGTCAGCTGCGTGCTTTCCAGAAAGCTAAAGGGAAGCCATATTGAGGAAATGGCGCACGAAGAGTATTCTATCAATAACGACCTTTAGTACATCTCGGTCGATAGAAACATTTTGTTTTCAGCTGCCTGATCAGAGGAATCGCATTTATTAAAGAAGAGTGGAGATAAAAGGCGTATTTATCTTAAGTGGAGACACGATTTTTCTACGTGTGCACGTGTCGTCACTCATTCACACCATGCAAGAAACACGAGCTCTTTCTGTACGTGCGGCTCAGACTGTCTAGACAACAGAGAAGCAGTGAGAGAGATACAGTGTAGTCTTTATTTCGTCTTTATGACCGTCATACTCGCTGTTGTGGGCAAAAGATGTTTTTTATAAGTTATGTTTGCCGAGTTTATTCTTCTTTTTTTTTTTCGTACAAGGGGGATGTAACCGGATGTGAGTCGGTACAGACTTCTCCAGTTGCAGATGCGGTATCTTCATAGACTAAGTGGATCTTCTGCGTCTTGACCCAGTTTAGTTTTCATCCAATAAATATAATGTTTTAATGTATATTAATAATGTTAATGTCAAGGAGAGTCACCTATTTCTAAACACACAAAAAAATGTTCGCTTATATGACAATGGATGTAAAAAGGTACACACCCCATATCCTATTTTTGGCAACAACTGTAATTTAGTTAAAGCTTAGGAAATATTTAGTTCGTAATAAGTCAATCAGTTTATTATTCCCAGCTCACTTGTTGTTTGTGATGACAACATTGTTCGAGCTGCCATTAGCTATAGGCTAACATCGGCAGTTGTTACACAGCCTTAAAATACAGTATAATGCCTCTAAACCAAAAAAAGAGGGCTCAAAGTGCTGCTGAAGATATTAAAGTAGTAAACTTACCACACGTTACGACAGTCGGTCCAGAAGAAAATACTTCCTTTTAGCCGGTAAGCTAATTAGCGCGCGCGCGCTCACTAACGGTTCTCTGCGATAGCGCGCGCGGGATAAGGAAAAATTAAACAGATTAAAAAATATCCCTTCAAAAACTGTCTACACTAACATAAAGAAATTAGTGCGCCAAAAGATATATATCTACGACAACACCTATATCGGAAATAAGTACGCTTTTAAAGTTCCAGAAAGGTTTCCGTTTGAATGGAGGCTTCTCTAGCGCATGTATGAAACTTGCTCGTGCCGGTTCTGTGAGACAACGGGGGTTCCTTTTTTTATTGGATACACCCTTCAGGAAACCCCGCCCCTTCCAGCTACTCCTTCACGTGATCGGCGCATGTAACCCTCCCCTCCTCCGGAAAAGGACTCTATTCTTCTGATGCAACACAAACATGGATGGGTCAGATTTCTTGGCAAAGCGGGGATTTTTTTTTTTTTTTTTTTTAGGAAACGTTAATCAAATGAATGAATATCTTTTAAACTAAGACCATAGCATACTGTCAGACTTTACATTGTTCTTACACGCAGTGAAGCAGTAATCCTATGAATATGAGTCTGTCCAGTTGTAGTCAATCAGAAATACTTTAATATACTTTACACACGTTACATAAAGTGATGCGTTTATCTAGCCTTTTCCACTTGGGAGTATCAAATTCTGATGTGTAAGAAAATATCTGATATGCACACGAACAATAGTAGCTACAACAGAAATAAATATGGTAACATGTCTGCATAACATGTTTTAATTTGTTAAATAAAAAATTGTTTTAAAGAGAAGTCACAAGCATTAAACCTTACTATATTTTACACAAAAGACTTGAGCCTGTAGTAGATATTACCTTTCAGCTGGACAATAACCCCAACATTTAGTCAAAAATATAATACAATGGTTTAGATCAAAGCATATTCATGAGCTATAACGATGCAGTAAAAGCCTAGACCTACATCAAATTGAGAATCAGGAAGACTGGAAAATTGATGTTCACAGAGGCTTTCCATCTAAAACAACCTGACCCAAGATATTTTAAAAGTAAGAATGGACAAAACTGCCAGTATGTAAATGTAAAAGTCTGGGGAATACAGCAGAATACTTTTAATGCACTGAGAGATATGGTTCTACAAAGAAGCCTAAATTGGCTCAGAAGGGTTAAGTACAAATACACGCTACACTTTTCAATACAGTGAATTAGATTTCCAATTAAATACATTCATAGAGATTTAAAGTCAATTACATTAATTCTAATTTGATCCCAGTTATTAAACAATGTAGTCAAGTTTATTATTTTAAATGGAAAAAGGGTTTTCTGTCTAATTAAACTCAGCCAGTTGAATCAAGACACTGACTTTGCAGCAATTCCTCTTCTGGAACAAGGATGTAGCGACAGCAGTCGATTTAATTGAGTTAACTTTGCAGCAATACCTCAATCCGAGCCTGAATGTAGGGACAGCAGAGAGAAAAACTCCCCCAGCAGATTCCGGCTCTGTGTGAGCAGCCATCTGCCACGACTGACTGGACATTTGAACAACAACAACAACAACAACAAAACAAAAACAAAAAAAACACAGTACACTGGTCCAACAGTACTTCCAGTGTGAATTAGAAAGTAAAGAATTAATGACAGCAAAGGATTCTTTAGGAGCTTAATCTAGGAGGAACACCACTAAGCCTATAAGCTCTGAGACAGTTGTAAATTGAAGAAAACAGAATGTTATAAACATAATTTTAAAAACGTGTATTATTTTTCTTTCATGTCATAGTTATCTACCATTTTTCTTAGTCAGTTACGCAAAATCTTGTCAATACACAACGGGAAAAAATGTGAAACAAAAAATGCAAATTAAAAATTAAGGAATAATAAAAAAATTATAGTAAGATAAGCAAAAACATATTAAGTAGATTAAATTGAAAGTTTTACAGTAGATTAGATTATAATTAAAAAGGGTGAAATCATGTATGCCAAGAATGCTTATATTTCTCTTATCTGCTTTTGATTTTACTTTTTATTAGATAAAATCACAAATTGGGACACTTTGTTTTTGTAAAGCACAATGAGAACCAGAATCTCCTTTGTTAATCATGAAATAAAGAGCAATGTCACCCTAAATTGTTAAGTTTTGCTACAGCACAGAGCATATCAACAAAAGTGTCAACATGAGAAAAATAAATTTTATTGATATTGAACATATTCAGAGTCAGTGAGTAAGATTGTTGAGAGGCCCTATGCAGAATTTTGATTCGATAGCCAGTAATCCTCAAACCAGAAACTTTTAGCACCGAGAGTATAAAGTTTAAAATTATTCACTATTTAACTTTTAACACAACTCGTCTAACAGTTAACTGAAGAGCTACGAATGGATTCCTCAAGGAATGTGTTTTGTTTGACATAAACATGAGTCACCACCTCACATTATTCTTTAGATAAACAACACTTTGGGGTGTAATAGAAAGTGTCAGCTACAGTGGTGGTACAGACAGTGTTTTGTCAAAAATAGAGTCAGAAAAGAAGGAAACAACAAAAGCTTAATTGCATTTACTGATCAGAAATTGTCGACTATTGTCAGTTATTGTTTAGATTTTATTTGGGAACCGTTACAGATAGCTGGAAATATAACTCCGGAAAAGAAATAGGAAGAATAAACAATATGACTAGTGGTAAAAATCTATTCCTTCTGATATATCTCTAAAAGGAGCTGTATTTTATATGATCACATATAGCACAGATACTAGTTCATTAAAATTGCCAAATACATTTCAAACTAAACATCATTTTCAAGTCAAATTTGCAATTTAGTAACATTTAGAGTACATTTCAAAGAACTTTTACTGATGATTATCTTCTAAAATCTTAATTCTGTATGAGAATTTAAACTTTTCTAGAGGGTCCTACAAACTTTAGGGCCTAAGACAACTGTTCAGTGTGTTATACCTCTGCTAATAATAAATTAATCTGTTGGAGAGTAATAATACTTTGTTGAAACTCCTTTTAAGTTTTTCAGCCACTCTTTTGTGGCTGACATTTGCCAAATCTTGATTTATTAGTATCTGAACATTTTGTAAAAGTTATCCAGTTCCATTAGTGATGACATCTCTTGTCTCGTCTTTATGTGACCCTGCAACGACTCTGTTAGATTTGGCTTTGGTCACTGGCGGGGCCATTCCAAGGCGTTCATTTTTTTGTGGTTCATCCATTGTTTTTTTTTGTTTGTTTTTCTATTTAAAGCTGAGATGTTTTGATGGAAACTACCTGTTATTTGAGGTGGCTCAGTATTTTATGCACCTTAACAAAAACAGTGACCACAAGTATGCAATAGAGCACGTTGCAGCCACCACTATGTTTTGTTTGGGTTTTGTGTTCTTTCGATGATGTTCACTTCTGTTTCTCTGCCAAACACCTTTTGAAAATCTGGCCCAAAGATCTCACTTTGGTTCCTTCAGACCAGACCACATTGGTAGACCATGTCTACCACATTGCTTTGGACAATGTTAAGTTTAGTTACATTTTTAAAGCAAAGGATTCTCTCCCATTACCCATTATCTTAGCTTTTACATATGGAAATATTATTGACAAATATCGAACATGAAAAGTGCATGTTAGAAATTCTTGCAGCTTCCACAGTTTTACTGACAGTCTCTTGGCCTCCTTGAGCAACTTTTATCTTTTTTATCCCTTCAATTTAGGAACAAACTTTCAGTTTTGTTATTTACCCAGTATTTTTAATCACTCCCTTCTCAGTACTATGGTACATGCTGTGTTCATATTACTGTTATTTGTGCTCTCCTTTACCTTTGTACAGTGAGATTGTTTTGATAATCTGTCAACTCTTTATGAACTGTTTTGGTAAAATATACTAATTCTACTGGAAAGTCTTGCTACAACCATTGAAACCATTAAAAGTCTTCCGTGAGACTTCTTACAGGAAGTAGAATGTCTATCTGGGGACAATCCCCGAAGAGCAGGTTTGAATACGTTACGTCCAGAATGGGCTTAAAGCCACACAGACGTGAAAATCAACGTCCAGTTGCTTGAACTTCCACCTGAACTCCAAATAACCATCCAACTCTAAGTCATTCTACAATCACTCAAACCGTTAAATGTCTTCCGTGAGACTTCTTATAGGAAGTAGAATGTCTATCTGGGGACAATCCCTGAAGAGCAAGTTTGAAGACGTTACATCCAGAATGGGCATAAAGCCACACAGACTTGAAAATCAACGTCCAGTACAGAACACCTGAAAAACAAGACACAAGATAGGTTGGGTTGTTTATTATAATGTTGGCAATGAAACATAATGTTCTCTGAGTCACATTGTAAATATGTTGGCTGTTGTTCTGTCTTTGTCACACGTACAGCATATGCCAAATAAACCAAAGGTGTTTTAATGATTTAACCCTTGTGCGTGCAAGGACTGAGGCAAACGTGGAGGACTGTGGCAAATGATACACATTTACGAGTGTGGGGTCAGTTGGACCCCATTTGTAAACACAAGGGTTAAGAAGGAAATCATAAATTTTATGCCTCCACACATAAAACTCTGGAGAATAGCCCGTCACAGTCTGGTTTCCATAAAAATGGAAAAACAATGTCAGGACGAAACAAAACAGGAAAACAGTCTGAGCCGATGATGTTGGGCACATTACAGAAGACTTGTCACTCATTGAAGTGCGTCCAGCTGGAAGTGATAACAACATTCACTCTAACAAAAGTTGTTTTCTTTGGTCACTGCTGGTTTATATATGGTCAACAGAGATGCATTATGTCACATAAAAGCATTGCTCAATAGGTAGAACAAAAAGACACAGGGCTGATTTATTGTCAGTGGATCAAAAGGGCCCTTTGTGTTTGGGTTTAACTATTTGTCTACTTTCCCCCATTGTTTATTGACATCATACCTTTGGGGATCAGGGCAGCTTTATCTATGCAAAAGTAAGGGTTATAATTGCAATTATTTCCAAGCACCGGAATGAGAGGAATGGCGATAACACATGAACTCTCCAATATAACTTTTACGGTTTTATAATGGCAAATTCCAGAACTTCCTCCATAATCTCTAAAGATATAATTAGTGTCTTCTTCAGCTCCCACCTTTCCTCAACGTAGCAATTAACCGATTTGTGAAACCTTCTTGTTTACCTTGACCGGAGGTCAGTGAGAAAAGCAGACTTTATAAAAACAAGGGCACAAACTCAAAACTGTGTTTCTTAACACTAACCTCATAGTCTTATGATGCTGAAATCCACCACAGCCTGAGTAACAAACACATGATCTCAAGCAACACTGTAGGGCCTAATTTCATTATTTTTCTGGTCACGTCTTTTAGTGCAGTAGTGATTCTTTGGCAAAATGCATGTTGTGCTTTAATTTAACCTGATTGTTTGTTGCATGAAATGATGAAGCTAATTTTGTAAGGATGCTTTACAAAATCTTCATATCCCTTAAGCTTTTCAGCATTTTTTCACATTATAAATTCAAGATTCAAATGCTTTTGAGAACATATTGTATAACAAAGCAACTGAAAGTATAGACTAATTGTGAAGAGAGAAGAAAATAGTAAAAGACAAATTGAAAAAATGTGTTCTATATTTAAATTTGCCCCCCCCTTTACTCTGATACACCCAATTAAAATCTAGTCATTTTCCAAGTAATCTTACTTATAAACAGAGTCCATTCTCGTGATGTTTCTTTTCACATGGTGATAGCATCATGCTTTGGGGAAGCTTTAACAGGAACAACAAAGTTGGTCAGAAATGATGGTAATCTGGATGGCACAAGAATCCAGGAAAAAAAAAAACTTGCTAGAGGCAGCAAAAGAATTGAATGAACAATAATAGGATGGCTTAGATCAGTGGTCTCCAAATTTTTTATACCCACAAAATAATAGTGACAGACATTTGTGACTGTCTATTGGTTCAGCAGACAATTATTATTGCAGAGTAAATTAATTAATTAAAATCTCAGAAATCAACACTTTATGACCCCAAGTAGGTTTCTTATCCCAACTTTGTGAACCACTCACTTAGAACAAAGCATATTTGCATGTTTAGAATGGTCCATTCAAAGTCCATGAATCTGTAGCAAGACTTAGCAATTTACGTTCACAAAGAAAACTTTCACCATCCAGCATGACAACAACCCTAAAGATATGGCCAGATGGCTTAGATCAGGGGTTACCAACTCCAGTCCTCAAGGGCTACCATCCTGCAACTTTTAGATTCACCTCTGCTCCAAAATGTCCGAATTCCCTCAGCAGCATTCATTCCTCTCTGCAATAGGCTGGAAATGAGCAGTTTATTTGATCCAGGTGTGTTTGAGCAGAGACGCATCTAAAAGTTACAGGATGGTAGTGCTCGAGGACTGGAGCATATTTCTGAAAAAGAATGGCCCAGTCAAAGTCCAGACATAAAGTCAGTTGATAATCTTTGAAGATTAATATTTGAAAATACCCTCCATCCAGTATGAGCAGAGCTACATTCCAAAGAAGATGAAGGGAGATAAATTTCAGATAGCAAATTGATAAAACAAATTTGCTTCAGTTATGCAATTACGTGCTAATGTAGGTCAAGTACATAAAGTCCAAATCAGATACAACGGACTTTGAAATAACTAAAAAAATTTAAAAAACAAAAACAAAATCCAACCCATGCCCCTAAAAGGTATGAATACTTTCCATGGGACTGTAAATGTAGAATATAGAGCAAATGTCAGGTTTTGAGTGAGATCAAAGTAGTGTCACTCACATACGACGAGCTGAACTTTCTGGTGCAAGTTATCTACATTGCAAATTAATTTTTAACTTTAGAAATGCTCTTTGATGAATCTCATTTACTGCGTAAATGAAACGGCGCCCCCTGGCGCATATTACGGTAACAGCAATTGAATTGTTACTATCTTGCTGCTTTAGGTCAATTTTGATATGAACAAATTACTATTATTTATTTATTTATTTATTTATTTATTTTATTTTATTTTTTTACAAAAAATAAACACAAGGGTTTGATTTTATACCTAGTCTTACATACATAATGTAACCGAACGTAAACCATATCTTTTGTAGGAATATTTTCAGTTTAGGTCTAAAAGGAGTTAACAGAGCTTGTTTATTAAATTTTAAATAGGAGGAACTCCTTTAAATCTGATAAAGATTTAATATTATTGCTACTCTTATTGAACAGGGCAAGTTAATTTGGTTTGGAATGTTTGTAATTTTGTAATGGGGTCAGACAGAGTTGAGTGTTATTCTGTGGTCTCTATATCTATCATTCTGCCCCCTTCCACTGATGAGTCATGACTTGCAGAAATTATTTACTGGTATCCAGTATAACATTCTGTTATATATCCTTTAAGGGAGTGTTGTTATGATTTCTACAATTAAGGAGGCTCAGACACTACATTTTTGGTCAGCACAGTGAGGTCCTTGCAAAAGTGTTCACGCCCATCTTGTTTTTTCTTTTTTGACACGTTGCAACCACAAACATCTGTGTATTTTATTGGAACTATGTGTGGTATACCAACTCAGAAGAGTATGTTTGTTTTGTGAGAGGATACAATACAACATTTTCTTATTTTCTATTAAGAATCAGGCAAGTGGGTGGAATGCATTTGCAAGATTTGTCTTTCACTGCAAAATCAGCTGGAAATATTTGGGGTATATCTCTACTTTGCACTTTTAGAGACTGAAAAGTGCAGCTCAGTCTTGGATGGAGAACATATTGTTCTTGCAACCGATTCTCAGTTGGATTTGTTTTTTTCTCAGTTCTGACTGAAACATGATTTGATCTAAACCATCTTGCAGTATTCCTAGTCAATATGCTACTGAAAGACAATCCACTGCCCCAGTCTAGTCTTTTGCAGTCACTAAACAGATTTTCTTTCAGGATTTGTCTTCCCATCACTTCTGGTCACCTTCCTTGTCTCTGCTGAAGAAAACCACATCCACAGCTTCATGCTGCTACAAATATGGTAGCGTGATGGCGAGAAGGATGTGGAGTTTCAGTTTTCACAAAAGGGCAGATTTATGTCTAAAATTTGTTCTCTCACCAGATTCTCCCACCTGAGCTGTGGATCTGCATAGTTAACATGTAACTCGAGGGAGCTCTTCTGCTCTCCAACTCCAAGAAGATTTGTAGTTGTGCCTTGTTTTTGTCCATTTTTGGGTGACAAAATGAAGACCGCTCTGTGTTTTGTCAAAATCTTTGTTGTATTGTTTTATAGCCTAACTCTGCATCAAACTTCTCTGCAACTCTGTCTCAATGACCGGTTTTTTCTAGTTGTCATGATGCTGGTTGTCACTAATGATCGCTGACATTGGTACAATACTGACACCAAGTGGCATGGAGTGTGGATGGGGTTACTAACTTACTTTCTCTTAATTAATGTATTCTTCTTAAGGTACAAACAAAAGGTGTAATAAATTAAATGTAACAGCATTTGTCTGCTGTCTGTCTTATTGTTTAATGGGACTTTAGTTATCCAAATCACTGAACACTGTATTCTTCAAAAATATCAACATTTCTACATAAAACACACAACCCCAAGCAAAGGTTTTAAATAAAAAAGTATATATATTAAAAGAAATAAACGTTTTGTCTTCACAATATTTACTGTTGATGTATTAGCACAATTTGTTCTTTAAATCGTGACTTAACCTTAATTGGCTATATAGCAAATACTTCATCATTCAAACTTAACATCCTAAGCAATCAATCAAACAATATTTTACTAAAAGCACAATTGGAAGCTGAATCAATCATAACATAATGTTCCACCATAACAGTTTCAGGAGATGGTTGAGGAATGAAGTGACTGCATCATGTGCTTTCTTAACTTATGTATTGTGTTGCTCTCCTGATCCATGATGTCTGATCTTACCGTTCGTCTTATATTTATCCCTACTGACGCTGTTCGGCAGGGATGTGCGTCTCCCTACTCGCGTCTGTATGTTTGCAAGCGTTTTCATAGATTTAAAATGACGCGGATTGTGAAAGCAGCAAAGTGTGTGGTTAATATTTCATATGTTTTATTTGGTTTATTATTGTTACCTTTAGTTTTGACGTTTTACAGCAACTATGACAACCCTAAATCATTCGTACTATACGATTATATTTTTGTACAATAGTGTAAATGTTGGCTACAGACTTTTTTTTTTTTTTAACTGTACCACTTGAGGGCGACTTTCACTTCCTCTTTATATCTTGTCATTTCTGCTTTTCTAAAACACCGATCCTGGATCAGGTTTTAAATTTACGCTTCAGTTTTTTTTTAACAATGAGTGTTCGCAGGAAAACGTGGGACAAGCAAGCTGATCCAGGTTCAGTCTGATGGGGAAAGCCTTCTTTGAGGGAAGAAGCGGACATACAAAAATGCTGGCACTTAAGCGCCTGAAGCTTTGACGGGCATCCCTCTCGACCAATCAGAAATGCCGAATACTGCTAATTTCCGCTCAGGAAGGCGGGCCTTAGGAGTGGGCGTGAAAGACACGAAAGGAAGAGGAGGTCAAATGAGATGGTAGAGTTTGGAAAGCGTGAGTCTGTCATAAGGAGAGATAACCAGGTTTATAGAGGTCTGGTGTGATCATATAGTTTATGTTGCACATTTTTATGTTTCAGTTCGAATATAAGAGTGGCGTCAGAGGGGTTTGGGTTCCTTTGTTTGCGGCGAAATAGTTAGTATGAAAGCCTGCTAGCTAATGCTAACGATACATGTAGCGTGTTCACACAGGGGTTGACAGCAAGAGTTGCTACCAGAGTGAAGTTATGACTACTGCTAACTAAAACCCTGCTTCTTTATACACACAGGGGTAATCTATGGTGGTTCTTTTTGGAACGTCCGGCTTGTTTAAAAAGTTAGCTTGGTAACGTTGCTGCTGCGCTGTCCTGCCATTGGCATTTATCTCTGGGACCTTGTACACGGTCACAGCTGTCAGTCATGTTTCACTCCGTGCCCCGACGTCCCATCTGCGAGATCGGAGTCAATACAATGCGGCTCCAGAGCAGCAGGTCTCTCGGGTGTACAGTGGAGGAAGGCATGGAGAAACTCCAGAGGTTCCCAAGGCTGGGCAGGAACTTGGGCCTGCTGCTCTCCTGGCTCCAGAGAGCAGGTGTGGGCTCCAACAGGGCCTCGGGTCAGAAGAAAAAGAAGGGACTGCTGTCCATATTTGCTGACCACTGTGGCTTTGTGACCGGTCAAAGGCTCCGGCGGGCCTGCCAAGTGGGCGAGCTTTACTCCAATTTGTACTCCGAGCGAACCAGGTGGACCCTGGTTGGCAACATTTGGCGCAGATTTCAGAGCAATCACGCCCCCACTGGGAAGCTTGTGGCGGCTTTGGCTGGGGTTTTCTTGTGGGAGAGTGAGAAGATACAAGATGAGGAGATCCGCAGGTGAGAACTCCTTGCACCTCACCCATGGACAGCTGGGATGGAGAGACATTATCCTATTTTAGGGAACTAAAACAGTCACTCCGACAAATAAATTGCCCTCTCGTTGCAAAATCTTATAGCTAGAAACATTAGTTTCAATGCATTTCTATGTTTATTCCCAGAGTATGATTACCTTCAGTAAAAAAATAAAAATAGCATGGTATTTACATAATTGTAAAATAATTTGTAGCATGGCCATCTTATTTTTATTCATAAGAAAAAAGGCGCCGATTTGCTACAGAGATAGTTTAACATATTATTTGAGGTCATTTGTACCCTTTGAGATTTCAATTGGAGATATAAAGGGCATTATAAATAAAATGATTAATAATATGTTTATATATTTCTCAATTCTAACACATTTGGTAACACTTTATTTGAAGGGGGTTGAATAAGATCGTCATGACACCGTCATAAACATGACATAATACCTGTCATGAACATGAATAAGCCTTCATGAATATTTATGACTGTCATAAAGCATCATTTGGTAAATTATGACACTTTTAATACAAAGTTGACATTATTCAAAGTGTCTCTTTTATGACAACTTGACATTAACCAAGAAATCATTACTGTTTAAACGTAACCTTTAATAACATAGTTACCTAATTTTTAAAGTGCAATCAGTAATACTTTTATAACAAATTTATATCAGTAATGATTTCTTGGTTAACGTCAAGTTGTCGTAACAAAGACATTTTGAATAATGTCAACTTTGTACTAAAAGTGTGATAATTTATCGAATGACGCTTTATGACAACAGTCATAAATATTCATGAAGGCTTATTCATGTTTATGACAGGAGTTATGTCAGTCTTATTCAACCCCCTTCAAATAAAGTGTTACCACACATTTAAGTGAAATGGCAAGTATGTTGCATAGACTATGGTAGTTTCAACTGTTGTGCTGAATATTTTGCTCTTTTGAGATTAACACAAGTAACACAAGCTGATAGTAACTCCTTAACTTGCCGGACATAATATAAAAGTGTTGTCCTCACTGATCGAGGTCTCCAATTGCAAAGGAGACCTTTGAAGCAATATTTTGGAGGCTATTATATTTCAGGTTCTTGCATTCATGTTGTTGTTGCCAACAATATTGGCCTCTGGATGGACTTTTGCTGTCCACAGCTGATATAAATCAGCTAAGGGCAGCATTTACCGCAAGATGGTAACACTCGCAGTAATCTATGAAACTTTATGCAGCTATAAGAAACTAGCTAATCCAGCGTGTTCTCTGGCATTTTATTTTCAGGACTTTAAACCATAGCAACTGTTTGACAAAAAATTTGTTCTAATTCTGTATTTATTATAACCTTAATATACATTGACACCTGTTACTGGCCCATGCCTACATGTAACCAATTGGTAACTGCAACCTGCAGTGAGTTGGATTGATTTCCCCGTGAGCTATCGTGTGAGCTCTGACTTGTGTGCTAATCCTGTTTTGACACTGGCGTTTCTTTAAAGATGTGGACTCGAGCTGGAAGCCATGGAAGCTGTGAAAAAGCTATGCACGACATCTAGCAACAAGGCCGCGTACCAGGAAAGTGGCTGGGAAGTTGTGGTGGACAAGAAGGATATCAAAGTGTGGAAGAGGCAAATTTCCGACACCCAGCTCTATGAATACAGAGGTCAGCGTGGTTGCTATCTGACACCCAAGTTTCTGATGGGCACGTAGGACAACAATCTGAGTTGGCATTTTTGTTCTTGTTTTTTCCTGCAGTGTTGGGTTCCTACAACGATGTCACACCAAGACAGTTCTTCAATGTACAGGTAAAGTCTCATTAATCTCATTATGTTCCACTTAGTCTGTCACATTTAGAAGAGCAGTCGACTGGAACTACTAATTGGAAGCTCATAGAAAAAAGATGGGCTTGGAAAAATGTTTTGCAAGTCATAGGAATTTCCAAAAGTGCTTTTTACGCTGTTTGGTATTTAAGTGACGATAACCCCACAGCTCTTTCAAAAATACAAAAAGCAGCTTTACTCTTTGCTTCCCTTTTGTGTTAAGAATAATCTGTATTCAGTAAAGGTAACACTTGGCTGTATTTTACAAGTTTTAAGTGTTTTAGATTTGTTAGCTGTAGCTCATTTTAGTCCAGATGCCAATAAATCTATATAATATTCCTTTATGACACTGTTGAATAAAATGTCAACTTCCACTTCTGCTGTTTCAATAATTGTTGATTATTAAAATAAAGTCCAGCCAAGATAATGTTTTGTACTGAAATGTCCTCAGAGTTTTAAAAGCCTAAAATTTGGAACAAAAATGTTTAGCACTACCTCAGGGCGGTACGCTCTCATCCACTGGTGGGTTTGTGTCGTACTGGAAGCACGGAAGTCTGAATTATTTATTTTTTTTCTTATAGCAATGCGTAAGCAGCATCTAACGGAATTACGCTTTACATTACCTGACTGATTCGCGTAGATGTAAACACACTTAATTAGCATTTTCTTTCTCGCAACATCTTTTAAAAATTTGCTCAAAATTTGTATCACAAGGTTATTGTAAACCATAAATGCTTGTTCTGTATTTACTGACACTTTCCCCCTTTCCCTCAGTTGGACACTGAGTACAGGAAGAAGTGGGATTCGTTGGTCATCAAGCTTGAAGTGGTTGACAGGGACGCCAACACGGGCTCCGAAGTTGTGCACTGGGCGACACACTTTCCAGTAAGTTTGCTGCTTATCCTCCACACAATGTTTTATGTATTAGAAACAAAAAAAATGACCACAATTTTTCAGTTTTAGAAACAAATGTGTCTTTATTGTTCCTTCACAGTACCCGTTGTATTCAAGAGACTATGTTTATGTGCGGCGGTATGACGTTGACGTGGAAAATAACATGATGGTCTTGGTATCCAGGTGGGGCTCATAAATATTTGCATCCAATTGTAAACTTGATTGGTGTTTCGTACATTTACAGACACAAACAAACCGAATGATGTGTGTATCTCGTAACTTGGTGTGTGTTGTTGTTTTGTGTAGAGCCGTGCAGCATCCTAGAGTCCCAGAGACTCAAGAATTTGTGAGGGTCCAGTCATACCAATCAAAGATGGTCATTCGTCCTCATAAGTCCTTTGATGAGGTTTGTAATCAGTTTTGAATTATTCAGTTATTTTAAGCTTATAAAAAATGTGTTTTTAAGGTTTTGTATTGATTTCGCGTTTTCCTTCACAGAATGGTTTTGATTACTTGCTGACCTACAGTGATGATCCACAGACGGTCTTTCCTCGTTACTGTGTGAGCTGGATGGTGTCAAGTGGTGAGCTCTTTTTTTTACTGCCCTAAACTTACAGTTTATGCTTTTAACTCTTGTTAGCTGTATATAAACATTCAGTTAAAATAAATTTAATATACCCATTTCAGACACGGAGCTGAAATAACCACCTTCACTGTAATTAAGGTTATAACAAAGTGAGTTCATAATCTTGTGATCTTGACGTAACTAAATTGGTATTGTGCCAAAAACTTGACTGGGAACTCATAATTTTGTCGTGAAGACACTGCTGTAAGCTGTAATCAACAACATAAAAACTGACATCATGTAGATAATTGTTATATGACAAAACAAGGTTAACCTGAAATCCCATTTTAGGATGCTGAACTATAATCAAACTGTTACTAAACCATCTTGAGATTTAGTTTTTCTCAAAACATTGAGATTAGGGAAATGTTTTCTTAACAAAATATGACTTGGGCATTTCTTTGCAGATAATAATGTTATGAAAACTTAGTATAATACTGTTCTCCCATTAGACAAACAAGTACAGGATCTGTTTGGCGCTGGAAAAGTTTGAAAACTTACCTTGGAAATTCTTGAAAAGTGTGCAAACCCTGTTTACAGTGTTGTATCCTCAACACTTGGCCGTCGCTCCGGTGATTAAAAATGGATTTGTGCCAGTTTTAAAACTTTCAATGCTTTAAAAACACTGACTCTAAACCTCAAAAATTTTATACCTATATCAGAAGCTGAATAATATTTAAAAAAAAATTGGGGGAAATCCTGGAATTTTGAAATTGCAACTTTATAGGAACCCTGTCCATGTTTATTATCTATGTTGGAGAGTTGTGTGTTGTTTTTTTTTTTGAGTTGGTTGCATATTTATCATATGTTCCTGAGTAAAATTGCTGGTGAACTCCCTGCCAGGTATGCCAGACTTTCTAGAGAAGCTCCATACTGCCGCCTTGCGGGCCAAGAACTTGGAGGTCGGGATTCACGACTACACCGGCGTCATCAAATCCAGGAAATCCAGCGAGTCCAGCCGTCAGCCGAGTCAGGAGCGCCTAGGTGCTGAAAACACACACACTGGTGGTCCCGGTCACATCTACGCTTGAGATGGAAGTCGTCCAGGAGTCAACTCTGGCATGTTTTAATTTGCACTCGAGTCTGTTTGAAGTCCTCCAATGAAACCTTTAGGGTACTGCTACAAAAGAACCCCTTAACTGTCACCCCAAACACACCCACATGCAAGTCAGCGGGGCCATAAGGACACCGGTGTCCTCATGACAGTTAAGGGGTTTGTAGTCCAACCTGCAGACACATGTAGATGCCGTTATACTGTTTGTGAATGAGGCAGCCAGAATATGACGGATGGCATTACAAGGTGCCATCCATGACGGTGGCACAGTTTTCGTATTCAGCCACTGCCGTGTGTCTCTCATCATGGTTTGGCAGTGGCGTGTCTTCTGTAACTATAAGATCCAGCCAGCTTTCCTGTTTGTGAAGAGGCTTTTGCCAAAGCACTGTTTCTCTCTCTCTTCTTTTTTCAAAGCTCCATGGAAAGTCATGTGGTTTGTCTTGACTTTGATACAGGGAGGTGAATATGACTGAATCCTGGTGGACTTTATCACTGAAATGCAAGGCCTTGACCCAATGAACCCACTGCCTGATGAAGAACTGTGGCCGCTGTGAGAAACGCTTCACAAGAGGTTCCTGCATTTCATGGATGAGGAGGTTGTAGTTTTTTTGCTGCACAATAGGGTCATTTTACTGGATAAGAGGTTAAATGTAAAAAAAAAAAAAAATATATATATATATATATTTTTTTTTTTTACATTTGAAGAAGATAAACAGGAGTTTGTAGTCATCTCAGTGTTCAAAGCTGCCAGCCTTCTGAAGATATTGCAGTCTTTCAGCAGTAGAGGCATAGTGTCTTACAAAAACCGCATAAATCCTCATTAGAAAAGGTACTAAAGTGGTCGTAGTGAGGAGGTTGCACAAAAACACACAAAGCAGTGCCCTGCGTAGACCGTGCCACATGACAATTTGTCTGGATGTATATTTAAGTTCTCGTTTTGAATCTGGTTTTTTGCATTTCTCTGTTTAGTTTGTTTTCACTCTGTTTTACGTGGTTTTCTCCTTTACTGTAGGTCTGGCACATTTATCGTTTTTATGTGCAAAAAGCTTCACAATACCTAACCCGAGTTTCAATTATACATTTTCTTTTTTTATGCAGGTTCTACTGAAACGTCATAGTGTTCTCCATCGATGTTTAAAATGAGCTGTATGCAGGGTCTCTAATGAATGTACAAAGTGAACCACATGCTGTGGACTGAAACCTTGCCTAATTAAACTGTTTACAGCTTGTTAAACTGGCACCGACATGGTGTTTAACAAAGCCCTCCATGTTCTACTAAATTGTTATGTTCACAATTTGTAGTTGATGCATCTGAGTGAATCTCTTGTTTCAGTGTAATTCAGTTTGTTTCTTTTTTTGTGACAAAGTCTGATCCTGAATTTGTTTAATTTACTTCAGTGGTGAAGCATGTCCTGCTTTTTAAATAAACTTAGTAGTGTAAGGTAAGAGAAATTTGATGTATTGAAATTTAAATGTTTGTTTCAGATTCAGTCTGTCGTAATCGAACTGAAATGTGTAAATCTCAACCCAATAAAACATGTTTGCTACTGTTCGTGTGCATAGATTTTTAAGGCTTTCCCTCAAGCTGTGCAATCTTTCTCGCTGTTCTTTTTGCCCCTTTATTGCAAAAAAGTTGTTTAATTTGACCTCATTAAGTAAATGAGGAGCAGTTCATGTTAACTATTTTCATTTATAATCAAATAGTTTTGATAAATAAAATGAAATATCCTGAATTTGGAGTCTAACCAGATCGTCTAAACGTCTTTGTCTGTCTCACCATCTTCAGCTTGAGAACAGCTCTGATATATCATCCTGCCAGAGAAAAGGACAATCCGCATTGTCTCTGTTAAACCAATGTAGTCCAGTCTAATGGGATAAGGTATAAACCTCGTACTCCAGTCTGGGTGAAAGGTCGGAGAGAAGCTGCAGAGACGCCTCGTGGTTTTACTGAAAGCACTGCTGAATCGATCAGCTGCTAAAAAATACGGTCAGTCATGCTACAAAACTTTTCGTACATTATACTAATTTTAATGTATCTATTTAGTTTGGCTATTAAGCCAACAACATTGGTTAATGTCAAGTTGTAACATTGGTTACATTTTCATCACCTTTACTACGACAATGTAGAAAAAAAATTCTGAGCATTTTAATTTACATAAGTATTTTCTTTTGATTAACACTTTTCCAAAATACAAATTCAGTTAAAATAATCTCAGGTATTTAAAAAAATCTCATAACTGTAAAACTAATGCAGATTATACATCATTCTGGACCATAATTTTTAATCTAAACACCACACACACGCACACACGCGCATTTTATGGAGTTTCTTCAGTAGCAGAAGGCATATTTGGGCTTGGATAATGTACTATGCATTAAATAAGACTGTTACAAATAATATATATTTAGATATATTAAATACATATTTTGATGTGGAATGAATTTTATGCAATAACATAACAAAGGATAGTATATTTATAGGTAGTGCAACCTTTATAACCATAATACATTTTGGCTTATTTCTTTCTCCTTTTTGAATAGATTTTTTTTTCATTCATTGCTTTGCTGTATAATTTCAAATTATGAAGTCTGACAGACATGATTTGGCCTTCAAGATTTTACTTAATATTTGTAGTTTGATTTTTATGCTTGACAACATTTTTGTTTTATATGCTTTAAATAAGGATTTCATTCATGGAGCACTCAGAGAAATCATTTTGGAGATGGGAGCAGCTCAGGTCCTCATTCATTGTTCGTAGCAATTTTGCTTCACCCATAGATACATAACTCTTCCATCTCTATCCTACATTAATTTCTTCCTTTTTTGTACATATTACCAAAGCAGAAAAAAGGGTGCATTAACATTTAGGAGAATACTTTATCATTTTCTCATAGCTACTGTTCTGTACATTATAAATGCAAAGTAAATGTTAATTCTGAGTTATGCACTGGTGGCTTATACATGAAAATAAGGCGATCTTGTATTCGTCTGTGTGTGTCCTGTTTTCTGGATCTCTAAAACTGCTGCAGTTTTATTGATTTTCTTGTCTTTATTTTGATGAAGACATTTTGACAAGTCAAACAACAAACAAAATCACTGCAGTAATGATTTCATTAACCAATGGTAGCAGGTAGTTATAACCCAGTGTGATGGGTTACTAATGCTTGTCAGTAATTGTTGAAATGTTCTCAATATGACCTTCAGAATAAGGAAAAGAAAAAGAATAACAAGACAGAAAATATAGCCGGGGAGTTATAGTTTAAAAAACTACATGAAATTTTGATGATTGAAGTTATTTCTATTCATGTAAATATTGATGGTAAACCTGTGAAACACTTTCATGTTACATATTTATTGCAAAGTAATTCTCCATTAAGAAGTTCACCATTAATAGTGCAAGGGTGGTCATTCATGGTGAGTTTTAAACTAGAAAAAATGTATTTGTGGTTCTTATTCAAGACAAAATTAAAAAAAGAAATAGGCAAAATATGAATCGATTACAATAGGAGACACAAGGAAATGAGGAGTCTGGTTTTCACAAGTGAAATTTATTGATGCAGTGTATCAGTTCTGGTCAGACAACAACGACTGAATTTAAATAAGTAGCTGAGCTCTGGATAGAACAGAGTAATTTCAACATTAATCCAGGTATATAAACTCATCCTGAACACTTGTTTTTCAGTCTTTTTGCAGCAGTGGTTTGATTTACACGTCTGTGATGCATCTGCAGTCCTGACAGGCGGAAGATCGTTTTAATGTATGACCTCTAGAGACTGAAATTATTGGACGGAGTTAAAAGCCACCGAGCACTTACTGTAATTGATCGTTTCTATGAATGGGACATATTTTGACCACCCAGCTTGTAGATAATGACAGCTTTATCTGTATGAATAATTTGAACTGAATGACCCCTGTCATACCACATCCCCCCCAACCTCCATCCAGTTTATTCAACTAAAAAAAATTAACACACACATAGCATTTAGTTTCAATTTATTAGTCATAGTTCTGAATTTTAAAGTGCAGCATGAAGTAAAACAAGACATGTTGATTAAAACCAAACTCAGAAAAAAAAATTTTATTCAGTGGTTTGCAGTCATTATAAAATCTTCATCCCTATTACAGGTTTTCACATCAAGCAAATGCAAAACTGCGAATGTGTAAAATATTTCGATGCCTTCGCTTGGGAGATGACTGTAGGTTGCGCTCACAAGCCTCCAAGGTGCTTGGCACAACCATGGACACGGGATGCACTGCATGGTTAGATCAAGCACAATGGAGTCTTGGGCAAAGACGAGAAAAGCCAACGCATATCGCCAAAGTCTTACCCTGCATTCCCGCCAAAGAACAGCGCAGGTTATTGAATTCATGTGGTAGAAGGGCTTTTTGCAAAAGAACATATTTTTTATATCTTAAAAAAATACATCTTGTCCTAGCCTAAGCTTAAATCCTAAAAAACTCTATCTCATGATTTTTTCCATTGGTTTCTACAATAGAATAATCCAGTTCAGTTCAGCAGGTTCTGCTAGGTAAAAGTCAAAAAGTTCTTTAGAGTCCTGTCTTGTCGTTTGATTGGCTAGATCCTTTGGTTATACTTAGATCCCGCAGTTAAAAACATCTGCAGAATATAAAAAAAAAGATTAGTCATAGGTCATGCTCACTGCGGAAAAAAAGGGTACCACCCTTCCTGCGCACAAACTGCGTCACACCCCACCCTCTCACCCTTCTCGCCTTTGTTTGAGACACGCCTGAACAAAAGGAAACAAGAAAATTCTGTAGCTTATTTTTAAAATATGCATTAGAACCAAATAATTTTCACTATGATGTGTGCAACAAGTCTAAGATTCACTGGCTTACTTTTTTTTCTTGCAAGTCAAATAGGTATTTTCCCACTGATCAATGAAAACCGAGTTTGGGCGATCTTACTTAGACTCATTGTGTCTCAAAGAACCCAGACTCTCGAATTTCGCTTGTAATTAACTCTAAAAGAGCCGCGGTGGCCCACTGACCCCAAGAATTATAGCTGTATCTCTGCAGTCCATCTGCGGACATTGACCATCTCCTCAACGCAAAGACACAACCCGTCTTACATCTCAGGACTAACCTTGTTATCAGCCAGTGAGTGCAATGTCAAGAGTCAAGATACCATCAAGCTAAGGGAGTTGTTTCCCCAAAAGGTTTCTCAATCTTGTTACCTTCTCCAGTGTCTCTTTCAGCTCCCCAGAGACGTCTTACTCAAACGAGAAAGCGTGGTGCGATAATCAACTTAGAGCTCAGGCAACTGAACCACTTTGTGTGATGAAATGATGTCGTAATGAATATCAATGCAGCAAGAAAAAACTCGCTGTTCTTCGGGACCAAACGGTGCAGGAGTTGGAGGGATTTGTGCGAAGACGGTGGGCGATGGCGGTGGACGTTTTTCAGGATGAGCATGTTTTCCGTAAGATGAAGTAAAGCTGATGGGATGATTTTAATGTGCTGATGATTATGACACATGAATATGCTATCTTACCTTACTTTTTCCAAGCTTTCAGAAGGGCCATTCTAACAGAGATCTTTCAGGAACTGCTATCAAATCATCTATAAATCTTGATTTTGAAAAGAAATGTTAGAAAAGACAAACCAGATGTTAAATGCTCTTCTGACTGAAGGTCAAAGCAACCTGCCTATCCGGGATTCACTCTAAATAAAATACTCTTCATCTATTTTGGATTTTCCGGACAACTTCTAGCTAAGAAACCCACCTTTGTGTCCCTTGGCCTCAGGTTGCTGTTCGGTGATGAAGATGTCTGGATGATCTGAGTAGAGTCTTGGGGTCTTCCAGCTTGCTCTACTTGTGAAAGACTGTTCTGACTTCGTCCTCAGCAGCCTTCAAGTCCCCATCTCCTGTGCCCCTCCTTCAAGCTAGGAGGAGTTGGCGACATTCTCTTGGGATAGGTGCTATGGCAATGAAGACTTGGTCAATCTGGGATTGGATACGGGGTTGGTGGAGTTTGGGGTAGGTGGGGGCGGCCGGTTCCGCATTTCATAAATATTAATACATAGTCTGCCCTCTCTAAATGGGTGGATTCTTTAATTTTGTTAGAGGGGGAAGTGCTTTATTCACTTAATGGCTTTTATTAGTGCCCAGTCCTCAACTCTTTCATTAGCTAAAGTGCTGCTATAATTTACAGGGTAAAAGGGGGAGTGGGGTAGAAGCGGTGTCTGGGGAGGGCTGATCCTGCTGTTGCTGGACAGTAGACCTCACGCTCAACCACTGCAGCTTTTACTAAAAAGCATCTGGTTAGTTACATTCAGTCTATAGCAAAAAATTCTCCCTTTCTGAACCTTCTGGTCTTGTTAAAATTACCTTGACTTTCAAACATTGTTTGAAGACCTTGATTCTCAACATTGCATTGCAACAATTTAAGTATATAGATTTTGGAAAATCAAATGGTTTTCAGTAGAGAGTGCCAAAAGCATTTCAGTATTGCCAAGTTAAGTCTTCCAGTTTTTTTCTTTCCAGAAAACTAATTTCACACTTCTAGTGAGTAGAGATAAATCAGGGCTGCAAATGTACTTCAAATAGCTTTTATTTAATACGTTATTCTCCACATGAGAAGTTTCACCCCTGATAAATCACAAGGTACATTGCTTTATTATAAAAGAGGGATTGGCTTTGCTCCGATTTTAAATTTTCATCTTTAAAAAGCTCCATCTATATTCTTTTACTGTATTTGTCTGAATTGATTTATTCAGGACCACGTAGTTACAGGAATCTGCATTCCTTAAAGCAGTTAGTTAAAACAAGAGAAAAATAAAATGCAAAGGTTAAAACACTAAACTCACTGCTGGAATATATAAATTCATCATGATTTAGATTTCTACATACACAGCAAAGTTGAATTTGTTGAAATAGAAAACAAGAAAGATAAGTGATATTTGCTGCGTCGGCAATACCGCTTGCCTTTGCACGTACTAAAGCAATCGGCTTTATTCGCAGACTTGAATCTGCAGAAACAACATGGCTCCTCCACCCTCCACTGGTGCATGCAGCATACTAACAGCAGTCTCTACCACAGAGCCCATGGCTGATAATAAAAGCTTTATTTTTGCTCTCTGGAGTTTTGTTACTTGCAAACAGCTTGCATCTGATGACCCCCAGAACACATTTGAGTGAATGAACTGATTAACCTGAGTGGCCGTACCCCACAGGAGTGGGTGGGGGAGGAATGGGCCCACCAGTCTGAATAACTGGCTTCATCATCAATGTCACATAAATCACTTTTGCTTTCAAACAAGGTTTTTTTATTTTTTTTATTTTGCCTCCTCTTCAGCCAGACTGAAATGTTCGCAGTGACACGAGTTCTTCCAACGTCACACTGCAGAAACGCTTTAGTCTCAAATTACATGCAGCTCGTGCAAAATGAACAGTGGCAGAAGAAATAAGACAAATTCAATTGTATATTTAGATTTTTTATTGTACAGCTTCAGGTTGTTAATGCAAGCCTTAACCAACATTCAATATGAACTATTTATGGTGTTAGGTACTGCGGGTACGTCCAAATGTGTCGCATTGATGTCACCATTACAACAACACGGCAAACAAGACAGAGGTGTTTTAATTGACATCTGGTGATATTTGCTGAGCCATGCAGTGATTCGAAACCCAGTTCACTTTTTCACCAGCTGGATAACATCTTCATCCTCCATAACATGGTCCTTCCCCACTTTCTGGGGGTTGTGTTTCACAGAGGAGCCCCACACCAGCGCGCTGGAAGAAGAAGAAGAAAAAAGAAAACCATTTATTCTTGGCTAAAATGATCAATTTACTATAGAGTGGCTAACATGACAAAAAAGCATTTAGGTAAAGACAGAAAATGCCTCTATCTGCATGTGTCAGTTTGACCAATCATCTCCCTTGAGGACGTTTAATGCTCTGAAGCACTAACACAGGGAGTGATTGATGGTTCTGCCTCACCCATTAGGAGATGCGGGTAAAATATAATGTAAGGTACAAAACTAAACCTGAAATGTAAAGAAAAATACCTGTTATTAAGATTTTTTACAATTTAAATTAGGAATGCAGGGTCTGAAAAAAAAACCTTTTCTCAGACCTGGTTAATCCAAGTACTCATATCTGAGTTTTATCTTAAAAAAATTACAAATCTGATCATTAACATGAGTTTTAGTAAAGAGTGAATCAGTGCAGCAAAAGCTCCCCAAGTGGGTGATGGGTCCTGCAGGAGTTTTTCCAATTTAATTTTATTTACTTTACTGACACCTGCATAGTCTTGATGATAGAGCAGAGTGAACAGAACGTGTGCAAATGCAGTGCAGCATGCAGAGTTTGATGGAGAGCGCGGCTATTGCCTTGGATAACGTGCAAATCTTGAAACTGCTCTGCATGTAAAATGCATCTGCAGGACCATCATTAATCTAACTGTGCTATTGTACAGATGCCAGATCTCAGGCTGATTCAGGCAGCACTAATATGACCACTCTAAACTGTGAAGGATAAAATTCCTCTTAAATAGAAAGAGGCAATTGTCACATTAATGTTCACTGATTTTATTTAGGCAGTTCTATATTGTAAGATCTGATTGTTTACTTCACTTCAAGCTTATGTTTTGAATTATAAGTACATTAAGATTATTTACTGTTTCAATTTAGTGTTTAATTGCAACTGTCTGTTAATCTAAACCTAAACATATTTTTAAATTAAATTTGCCATTCATAAATATTTTCATTTATTAGTATACATATCCTTGGGTGTTTCCACTTACCTTTTATTTCAATATTCTCATTTCATTAGAGCACAGTCCTTCTAGTCTATAGCATGAAATAAATAGAAGGTAATGCCTCTGATGATGTGTTCCACCATTTACTGCAATAGCTTCTTTTTAGCTTATGAAATATCCATTGTTTCTGAAATTTGTGATCGTCATAAAAATCCCATAAAATCTATGAAACACACCAAATTAAGTGTTAAATCTGGAGTAACCTCTGAAGTACTTACTACTTGAATTCTTTGATGAGATTTTTGTGAATCTTTAAGCAGAAATCCTCGACCGAAGTTCGTCCGTCAGGGAGTACAACAGGAGACGTGTAATCGGGAAGTTGGCCTTTGGGTTTGGTGTAGCTGTAAGTGAGCACATTATCCCAATCGGATTTTAACAAATATTTCATTTTGCCCACTTCATTCAGAATCCCCGCAGAAATACAAACAGAACAAATCAATCCACCCTTACATGCGAACAAGCTTCAGGTAGTCCCACATCCTCTCCAGCAGGTCGTCAAAGTTCCAGCGGTGGTGGGCAGAGATTGGGACACAGTGGGGCACCTTGTAGATGATGTCAAGCTCCTCGATGGAGATCTGGTCGATTTTGTTCAGCACGTATATGCACGGGATGTAGACCCTGATGAGAAATGATTGGAGTCAGTAAGTACTTGCCTCTGACATTAAATTTGACCAAATGTGAAAGGAGGGAAAAAAAAAAAAGTCTGTCTTTAAACTGCATTCTGCCTTCCACTTAAGTCACAACTTGAAGCAGAGTTTAACGTGACATTTATTTTTAGCAAACCGCAAGATGCAATGCATCGCAATGTGTCACTGCTAATTTAATGAAGCCAAGCTAAAATGGAACAGCGCAGTGTGCAGCTCCTCTTTTAAAAACACCAACTTATTGCTCTCTTATGTTGCTGTGCAGATACTTGACCCCACTCTCATTTTGCAGCATTGCTTTAGTTCATTAAGTTTTACAAATACTAGTGACCGTGCGTTTCAGGTCCACCACAGCTTTTGAAGTTGGAATATTGAGCAGTCCACTAGAACAGGTTTAGTTTTCCTTATTTTAAGACATTTTATTTAAATTAGCTGCCTTGTTTGGGAACACTGTAATAATTGTGTTATAATTATTACAGCCTTTAACACATTAACCACCCCTCCAAAAAAAAAAAAAAAAAAATAAAAATCACCTTTATAGAGAGAATAACGAAA
>NW_015113598.1:176562-180256 GCF_001443285.1 Poecilia latipinna | reverse complement strand
TCACGCCTTTAAAACATTAACCCCCCCCCCAAAAAAAAAAAAAAAAAAAGAAAAATCAGCTATGCAGATGAGATAACTGAAACACAGACTGACTGCTGCAATTTCTGTGCCTAGTATAGATTTTTGTTGATTTTCATGTGTTTTACTCAGCATTTGTCACGTAATCCTTTCTCGGAAACCAGCTTTTAAAGAGAGCGAAGCTCCAACACAGAGGTTTAGGTGCTGCTGCACTGCTGTAGACATATCGGTGGAGATTTGATTTCAGAGAGCAACAAGCCACACCCAGAGAGACGAGCGACGGAGAGCCCGCTTCAGCAGCTTACCGATTTCCCTCCACCACATCGATGAGGTCATCAGCCGTGACGTCGCTGCGCAGGGTGATGTCGGCGTTGTGGATCTTATACTCGGCCAGGATGGTCTTAACGGTTTCGGAATCGAGCTCACTTTGTGCACACTGACGACACGGAAAAGACGCAGAATAAAAACATTTTAAATTTGCACTGATGAATACTTTTTGTCAGCAAGAGAAGCAAAAAAAAAAAAAAAAACAACAACAAAAAACGGGTAAAATAATTTCCCCAAAGCCTCTACTTATTATGGTATTTATTACCTGATCTAATTTTATAAATTGTTTTGTACTGATTTTTTTAAAATGATTCCTATTTTGGATATTACTGCATAATATTCTGACTCCTAAATATTATTGTGGTGAACTATTTTATATGGTAAATTACTTAAATTAAATTTCTTTTATCAAGTTTATTTTAACCTTTTTTTTTCTCTGCTAAATGTTTTACTACATGTTTTAGTAACTGTTTTATGCAGACAATCATAAAGCATTTATGACAATACTCCACTCACGTATAACATTTTGTCATTCAGCATCAACATTTACAGTGTAGAATTGGGTCTGTTGTAGAAACTTGACTTTATCTTATTGTTACTATATTTATTATTGATCCAGAAAACAGGAACATGTAGCAATGCAACCATCCTCGGTTCCATATAAGAAATCCTGCAGTGCAGCGAGAGACGTACTGTAGCAGTAAAGTTGATGCCTCCTTTGTCCTTCTTCTTGAAACCAATGTTGGGCGGTTGCTTGTTAAGTCGGATGCCAAAGCCCTCCAGCTCATGTTCTATTAGCTTCTTATGAACAAGAGGCTTTAACACATCAAGCACTATCAGGATTAGATTGCAAGTTCGAGCCACTGAGAGAGAAAGGGAGAGAAGGAAAAGAACAGTTTGTTATGTAGATGAGGGAATACATTTTATGTCTTTGGTGGACACAATTAAAAATATAAAAACAACAATTATATTTCTTCACTAGTGTTAAACAGCTGTAATAGTTCAGTGTTTGCTAGAGTTAATTATAATGACCGTTATTAAATGCAGCACAGTTATGGAGGGATAATGTGAATCAATAAACAAAGCTAACAAAAGATCATCTATTATGGTATAAAAACACATTTTATATGACAGATTTCCATAAAGGGCAGAGAGAATCAATTCTTAAAAAAGATTCCCCCCCCCCCCACTATTCTTTCTTTTGTCATATTTATCCAGACCTGGAAAATTTTCAGTTAAATTTTCCAGCCTATACAAGAACCCTGCTAATATTTCAAACAATTTGCATGCATTAACACAAACCTAGGGAAACTCAAATTGCAGAAAATAATATTCGGATGTTTTTTAAAGTTTTCAACTAATATCAATAATCCCAACAGTACCTGCAATGACCTGCCTGCCTCTGCCCTTGCCGTCCTTGGCTCCCTCAATGATTCCAGGTAGATCCAAAAGCTAAGAAGAAATCATTTAAAAGGGATTTTTTTTTTAAATCAACCAGACTTCTGCATATTTTCCCAGATCGTAAAGAAAGAGTAAATTTTTGTACCTGAATTTTGGCACCTTTATACCGAATGACTCCAGGCACTGTTGTAAGGGTGGTGAACTCATACGCTGCAACTTCTGAGTACACACCCGCAAGGTTACTGAGCAGTGTGGACTTTCCTACGGATGGGAAACCAACAAAACCCACTCTGGCATCACCGGTTTTTGCCACGTCAAAGCCTGAAAGTCAGAGAAACATCAGAATATTAACTATATTTTTTATGTTTTACAGGAGAGTCACTTTACTCAGAAGGATATAAACCAAGATTAGAGCAGTACTTGGACTAAATCCACAGTATTGAGATATTACCTTCCCCCGTTGCACCCCCACTGCCTCCTTTTGGTGTGATCAGCTCCCTCCTCAGCTTTGCTAGACGTGCTTTGAGCAGACCCAAGTGGTGAGCTGTGGCCTTGTTCTTCTGCGTCCTGGCCATCTACAGGAACAGGCGACACTAGTTGGTATTTGAACAGCGATCATAGTCAAAAGTACATTTATTATGTCTTGGAACCAAAAAAGTAACTCATCAGTAATTTATCAGAACATCTGACTCACTATTTTACAATAATTTCATCTGAAAATATAAAGTTATGTGTACATTTTTGAATGTAAAAAAAAAAATAACAAAAACAATTTTAAGCAGTAGAAACACATTTCCATTTTTTTTTTTTTTACATAAAACTAACACAGTAGGAAATGTATATTTATGTTAGAACAGGGTAAAGTTCTTCTAGCAAACATGTATAGCGTATACTTTATATGTAGTTGACTACAGCAGGTTCAGCAGATAGAAAATAACTTTTTTTCAACCTAAAAAAGTTGCAAATTTGACCTAAAAAAAGTTCAAATTTGATTAGATCAAATTTGAACATTTTTTAGAACACGATTAAAGACAAGACATCTGTATCACAGCTCAAACAAGAAATAAACATAATATTAATATTCTGTGAGTGTAAAACATGCAGCTTAAACTTAAACAAAATTATTCTGCTAAAAACACATGTATTAGATATTAATAGCATATACAGTAACATCAAATAATTACATTTTTAACCAAATAAACCGAACATACACAAACAAACATAAATACAACTGAAAAACAGTCAATAAAAGGTTTACATTAAAACATTATTTCGTCAGGAATTACATTATGTACATATTTGACAGTTTATCGTCATTCATTTTTTGTTTTGTAATGCTGGACCAATTAAATCATTATCTCTAAAGATAGTTCATATGTATAATTAATACTGCCTGCAGAGAGTATGTTTTCTCCAACATCAAATAGCCTCTTATGTTGTTTTTTTAATTATGTCATTTATTTTGGCAGCTCGTTGAACAGGAGGTTGTTACAATAACAATATTGGTAGTACTGGAGTGTTCAATTCATAGTATAACTGTAAGTAAAATACAATTATAAAAATCTTTACGTAAAAGCAATAACCGTGAAAAAGCCGGGTGGCTAAAACTACTGGTATTAGTATATTTCAGCTACTGCTAGCAGCTAACTGTTAGCTAAAACGTGACTAACTCAAACACTCCCATCTGGTAATGTTTATCTTACCTCATTTTCTATCTCCGCTATCTTGGCGAGTATACTCATTATGACTATGTATCCAGTTCACAATTAACGTCAATGAAATTATTTGTAGAAATTTTACAAATGATTTGGCAACGTTTAGCCGTTTTAGCAAGTACACGCCACAGAACTGCCGCTGTACGAGAATTCACAGCAAATCTCGCGATGTCAAAGGAGGAAGGAGCGCATTACCCGGCGTTTTGGCTGACAGGACACGGCATATATATATA
>NW_015113598.1:166125-172869 GCF_001443285.1 Poecilia latipinna | reverse complement strand
ATATGCTATTTTTTCAAGAAGCACCACAGTTACCTATGTCAACATACAATATAATCTTATTACAGATGAATCTGGCTTATATTAGCTGCAATATATGATATATGAAATATATAATAATATACAAGTCTAATCCACTCCATGACGTGCTGGCCGGATACAGGAGCACCTTCCTTCAGCAAGAGACTCATTTTACCAAAGTTCACCACAGAGCTCCAGAGAAAGTCATTTCTGCCTGTTCTGGCTCTACAATGCCTACTTCTGTGCTAATTGATAAAAAAATTTTCTGCGCTCATTTCTAGGTTATTTATTGATTAATATATTGCATGTGATTGCTTGCTATTTATTTATTTACTTATCACTCTTAGGTAAATATATATATTTTAAAAACTTTGTATTTATTACCTAAGATGGAGGAGCTTTCAACAAATGAGCAATTTTCACTTGTGGATCAATAAATTCTATTCTATTCTATTCTATTCTATTCTATTCTATTCTATTCTATTCTATTCTATTCTATTATGTTTCAATTCATTTGCAATGCACCACTTTTTAGGACAATGCAAGAAAGATCTTAAATCAAAACTTATTTATATTAGATTGCTCCAAGGCTGAACTGATCTTGAGTTAATAGCGCCTCAGACTGCAAACAATGTGACCCCTTTGACAATTGATTGGGATGACAGCGGTCCAGGAGGTAGCTGGTGCTGAGGAAGGAGGTAGGTTGCTGGGTTGAATACCTGCTCCACCCGTCTCAGTCGTTGTGCCTGCTGGTTGTGGTTAGAGGGCCTGACTGTGCTGATTGTATAGCAGCTTCACTTCTGTCAGGCTTCCTCAGGGTAGCTGCAGCGTGGATTACTACCATCAACGTGTGGATGACTGAAAGTAATCGATAAAGTGCTTTGGAGTTCTCTCGACTTGATAAAAATGATATACACGTACAGCTCATAAATTAAAATAAAATTTTTTATGCCTGGCAATGAGTCTTGTCCATCTTTGTACAAGTTTAGCTCACTGATCCTGAGCAGAAACATTTTCATTCTATCACACTGGAAAGGGTACCTGGAGAAATGTCCTGTTTAAGGTGCAGATTTGATGCAGATTTAGGTTCAGACTTTGACTAGGCTACTCAAAAATCTTTATTTTGGGTCCATTCAAGTTGACTTACAGGTTTGGTTTGAATCCTGTTCCTAAAACTCTTTGGATGAGGGAAAATATTTTTCCTGCTTTCACATATCTTTCCTACTTCTGTATTTAATTGATTTCTTTATACTCTGCAGCCAAGAATATTTGCACGTGGGATGCAAGTTTAGTTTTGTCCACACAATAGAATCTGTAAGAAACTGAACAAATTCATCAGGGAACAAATACTTTTTCATTGCACTGTAAACATCTGAACATGGAAACCATGTTGTTAAATTGTCCGACATGTCACACAAGGAAAAACAAAGAAGGACTCAGACCCATCTAATTGGGTATTTTTTATTTGCTTTATCGTTTAGGTTGCATACAACAGAATCTCTCATTGGTTTCTACGTTGTTAATGTTTGTGGACTGCACATCCGGTTGGTTTATGTTTGAGTGCTGGCCGAGGTGCTGATTTTACGAGTGACCAGTTTATCTTCTTCATTCTTGAAAAGTTTACATCAGTGGGGTCTTATGCTGAAGTAATGCCTAATTAATTAATTTTCCTATCCTTTTGAAAAACTCAGACAAATCATCTCCATTTCCAGGTTTCTCCCACCGTGTGCCGTTTCTGACTCTTCACCTTTTTTTTTCCTGTCGTTTATTTATCGCAAGAGGTGTGCTTGTCCTCATGAAAATATATAAAAATATGTATTTCTTCAGCTTTAAAAGGTAGATAGGGTTTACAGTTGCTGTTCGGCATATTTTGTTGCCCGGCTTGGAAGACAGAGAGCATAGATAACGCAGGAGAGGACAGGAGTTAAGACACAGCAAGACATGGGTGGAATTACTTTGTTTATGATCATTCGGTGCATTTCATTAGACCTCTATAAGTCTAAGTAAATGCATTTTTTTTTATCAAGAACCAATAATAATAATAAATAATAAAACAAACAAACAAAAGAAACTAAATGTGGGTTTGTTGGATTAGACAACACTACAAATTGAGAACTGACAACAATAAACCCATGCCCATACGACTTTTTTTTAAAATGGGTATAGATCTTTAGATCATATGTCAGCCAGCATTGAAGTGCATTCATTAAAAATTAAGTGCAAGTACAGATTTTCGATGCATTCAGTTGAGTTGAGGATTAAACTATGTGCAACATCTCCCCCCCTTAAAAATAGTCATTCTACAGGGGGCAATCTGCAAAGAAAAACCGCTATAGTTGATGCTGTTTTCTAACCTAGAAATACGTGTTTGTTTCCTCATTTCAAGCTTTTTACCTTATCTCTGAGCGACTGTGTGTTGGAGTGCTATTTACCTGCCGTCTAGAGTCATTTCACTATTTCCGTCATATCGCTGACATGCTCTCTGTCTGGTTCCTCAGTAGTTTCTCAGTTTGCAACTGAGTCAAGCCAGCAGAAGTGCAACGTCCATGAGAAAGCACTACTTTAGTGCAATAGTTTCACGCCTAGTAACCTTGACACCTAGAGCTGGCTACCTCTGCATAGAGACGGAGTAGAGTTCCTGTCAGAGCCTGGGGAGGCCTTTTATTACTGAGGGAAGGGCCATTATTTGTGGTCTATCACCAGAGCATGGATAACATCATCTTTTGAGGTAATAAAAATAAGGACAGCATGAAGTTATCCGTTAAAACGCATCGTCCCCAGGAAGTCGGATTCTGTCATCAGAATTTGGGTAATACTTATTGAAACCATAAGGCTTTACAGTAAATGCAACTTGGCCATATGATGGCAAAAGTCTTGAGCGGAGGCGTTCCCCGTTTGGACTCTAGCTGCTCTCCGAGGAGGTCGGCGGTGCCGTAGAGGATGATCTCCTCCGTGACACCGACTGCGAGCGCTCAGGGCTGTGTTTGTCGTAAGGCTGGAGCTGCACTTCCAGGAAGTCCCTGTGCTGCTGGTTGATGACCTGGCTGATGAGTCCAGGAAGAGCTTGCAAGTTAGTCAGTAGGGTTTCCAGCTTTGTTTCCAGCAACGCAATCCTCTTCTCCATGTCCTCCCCTCTCTCGTTCAAGTCTGACACCATGTCATACATGATGTTCTGCGTCTGCAACGGCAGAGAGGAAACACACTTGATGCAATCAGTCTTTCAACTTGTTGCTCATTCTTCACTGCTAACATGTGCAGGTTGTAACATTCGTGAATATATAGATAAAAAAAAAACACTTCTTTGACATCCATTTAAATATGTAGTTTATGTTGATTCTGTAAGAAAAGAGGAAAGAAAAAGTTACCAATAATTAAAACATATACTTTATTAATGCATTTAATTCCAATTTGCAGACTGTACATTAGAAAACACCTAAAAAACAATGCAGAAATTAAAGTCCATTCATTTACCGTAGCTAAAATAATGTAACACACAAAGTAGCGTTTCAGCTTCTCCACATTTTAAAAATGAAATTTAAGGTTATGTCTTCAAGATTTGGATTTGTAATTCAAATTGTAGATTTAAATGCTAAACGTCATTACCGTAAAACGAAACAAGAAACAAATCTCAAGTGGGCTAAGATTTGAGATTTATGTTACTTTATTTTAAATTCGAACCTTGATACTGTCTGTTCTACTTGGAATGCCCTCCCTTGATAGTTTCTTCTTCTGTTTCTAATTGTTGCATACATGAAAATTTGACCTGCTGAGACATCCAGTGGTTAAAATAGGAACTGCAGTAAAAGCAGTGGACCTTCAAGGGAGAGGTATAAAAGTCAAAGGAACACTTTCCAAGTCCAAATCTTCTCTGGACGTCTGGATTGCAAGGTTATGTCAATGGCTTGAATGTAAATTGAGCCTAAAGCTTCCTGAGGAGTTTTGCCAACTATGCGACAGAAAGAAAAAATTATTACAATAAAAAGACAGGATTTCAGAGATAAAACTTTAAATAATGCTTCTGTTAATGTGTGTCCACAACGTGCCTGATAACAGTTCTTTTTCTTTGAACCATTGCTTCTGTACACATTTATTATTTTTGAATACTTTTGTTTATAAACATTTACCAGTATATAGTTAATCTAATTTTCCTCTCTGGATTTCTGTTTGAACATCTGGATTCCCTGAAACTTTTCCCGGAGCAGATCTTTGCTCTGCACCTACTTGCATCTCGTGTGTATTTGAAACCTAAGAGATTTTACTGCCAACGTGCAAAATTTGACATTACCGTCTTCTCAAACCACAACTTGGTAAGAAACCGGTTTTGCATAAGTAACCTGAATAAATACCAAATACTAAACTATTTGAATTCTTCTGGTAAAATCCACAGATTTCTATTTATGTTTCAAACAGTTCTCATGACACAAAACAGTTGTGAGAATATTTGAGTTATTGTTCTGCTGAAATCTGAAGATAAATCATAAAAAAGATCAGCTTTAATGCTGCTTAAAGCTAATGTCCACAACATCACAGACCTCACGAGGGACCATTTTCTGTACAAAGTTTGCAAGAAATCATGTTTCAGTGCAGAACAAACCGCATTAATTGTTGGCCTGGAGGACACAGGAAATGTGCCAGCTGAGGTCACTTTCTGCTAGTTTTGCAGACTGTTCCTCCTGAGCTTTTAGTTTTCTATATTCCTCAACTGCAGATGTAGAAACTCTTGTCACATTTCAAACATGCCTTCGGGGTGAAAATGTCAGAGGATGGTTTCTGAGGGATTATTCAATGTAAGACTGATAATCCTTGGCAGGCCAGAGGCAATGTCATCCATCACTTACCTTGTCGTATTCTGATTTAAGGCAGGAATGATGGAAAAGGTTGCTTATCTGTTGCAGTGTTGACTGAAGAAACATTGGCAGTGCTAAATATGCCGGTAACAACAGTTTTACTTTGTTCCATTATATTTATGAATCCATATATCCTCATCATGCAAAGATTTCTGAGTGAGTCACAAAAATACAGCTCTGCAAAAGTGTTCACAACCCCTTGCACTTTTTCAGATTTTTTCCACAAACTTAAACGTACTTCACTCAGACCAATATGACATAGCACATAATTGTGATTTATATAGAGAAGGTTATGATATTTTAAAAAGATTTTTACAAAAAATGGTTTTACAAATAATATTTGAAATGAATGGCATGCATTTATGTGCAGCCCTCCAGAATACAATATATTACAAATGCATGCCACACTTTTCAGATATTTTTTCATTTGTCAAAAATCCTTCCACCTCAGTTATGTGCCATGTTTTGCTTAGCTATGGCATAAAATCCTGTAAAAAAAAAAAAAAAAAAAATCAACATTTGTGATTGTCATATAACAAAACAAACCAATGTACAATTTTTAGAACACTGAATTTGTTACTAGATGCAGCTCTTTAGGTAAAAACCTAACTGTGAGTTATGGAGTGAGAAGGAATTACACTTTAACGGCAAACAACCTGGCCCAGCAATTTGTGCAGGAGTCAATTTCATTAGCAAGACAAAGATTCACTTTAAGCACGACGCAAACCACCAGCTGACATCATGAAAGCAGGAGGAAAAGGAGGCAATCAGAGAGCGAGTACACAGATAACAGGCTGTGCGGGAGATAATGAATTAAAGAGATGCACTGTGATCTGATGATTTTCAGAGAGCACTGCAGTGGCAATTCATCTTCAACAGCTGCACATGTTGAGCTCAGTTTTTCTACAGCAAAACTTAAAAAAAAAAAAAGACATTTTACTGCCCTCTCGTGGTTGTGGCTTCTCATGACAACTGCTCGGACCAAAACGAACTGAATCGGTCGTTAGCCAGTTTCTCCCATGTTCCGAGTCTGACTGTTGTTTTACAGCAATAGATTGACTGGGCGATATCAGCTAATATTCTCAGTGACATGCTGGATTACGTCCAGCTTGACTGTGTTGTGTTTTTTGAATGTCAGAGTGGTCTCCTTCCCGCCCTCCTCTGCCTTTATTTCAGGCTGAATCATCAGATCACAGCGTGTCTCCCTTCCCAGGTTAGTGTTTGTGCTGCGTCAGGCTGGCACCCTGCCTGCGCTCTCCCAGAGGGTTGTCCGCTTGTAGTCAGTAACTCTAAAGGCGAACAAAATGAAAAATTACACTGCATTTAAAAAAAAATTTAAAGCATTTATTGGAGGGCATGTCTTGGGATAAACACCTTAAATAAAGATAGGCTATTATTTCATACCCAGACACTTCAGGTGAGTGGACCACACAACAGAACATAGATGTAAAGCCTGTCTGTTTATTTGACACCTGTAGACTTTGTCTACACCAGGACACCAACGTAGTGAGTGAAACAGCATGCACTGAGCCCACTCACAGGAGTTAAGCGAATCGAAATTGACAGTGGAACAGTCTATCTTACCTTAGCAAGGTCCACTAGTGAGTTTGCTTGGTCATTCAGCTTGCGTTGCTCCATTTTAACACTTCTCAATCTGAACACAAGACCATTCACAACCCGGTAAATCAGCGCTGTCAGAAATTACTTTTTTAGGCTGTGCACACACAAGGGCATACACACGGAGAGCACTCCTGGGACATGCACAGGATGTGTGTAGAGAATGGAGGGATTGAAGGGAGAGAGGGGGGAGGGGAGAGAGGAGGGCAGGGGAGGGCAATCTGTTTGGCTGAACTGCATGCAAGTGGGAAGGAGGCCGCAG
>NW_015113598.1:98869-162990 GCF_001443285.1 Poecilia latipinna | reverse complement strand
GAGAGCGAGATCAGCTCTGCATCCTCGACCAATTTTCACACAAAAGGGAAGGAAGGGATCTCAGAGTGTCTGTGTTGTGTACAAACACTCATGTCCTGATGTGGTATTGTTAAAAACACGGGGAAGGTCTTCTGTTGTCGCTTTATGTGTCTTTCTCAGTAAGCCAACAGCATCCGTGCTTATGGATGGAAACAGAAGACTGTCTCTATACGTAGTCATACCCCTTCAATTGTTGCTCATTTTTGCACATTACAGTAGGAAACGTTAGTATATTGTAATGGGATTTTATGGGATTAACCAACACAAAGTGGTGAATAATTGGGAAGTGCTAGAAAAAAAAATTATACACAATTTTCAAATTTTATCAGACCCCGTGATTTAACACTTTGTTTAATACTTTGCTTCATTTTCAGGTCAAACCTTGAAATTATAAGTCCAGATAGTAAAAATTGACCTTATCTAGAAAACCTTCTTCAACAGATTCCTTCTTTTTTTATTGTGTCCCCTACATAACTCGTGGAAAACTAAGCTAGCCTGTTTATGACTTTGTTTTTATCACCCTTCCAGAAAAGGACATATTTGAAAAGTGCACAAGTATGTGCACAGTTTGTCCAGTCTAGAGATTCTCCCACCTGAGCAGTGCATCTCTGCAGTGCCTCCAGAATTACCCCGAGCCTCCTGGTTCTGTTTCCTAGTAAGTTTGCAATGCATCATGTTGTCAGAAGATCCACTCAAGAATATTTTATAACATGTTAAAGCCTTGGAATATTGTTTTATATCCCAGTCTTGTTTTAAACCACTAATGCTAATAATTTCCTCTAACAAAATCTTCACAAATTAAACTCAGGCGGGCCCTACTGGCTAATTTGCTAAGCGACTTATGAAAGTAATTGGTTGAACTGGATTTTAATTAGGGGCATCAGGGTAAAATGGAATAAATACAAATGCATATCTCACTTTTCAGATTTGTATTAGTGACAATAATAATAATAATAATAATAATAATAATAATAATAATAATAATAATAATAATAATAATAATAAAAACAAGAACATTTTTCCTTTTGGTTTACAATTATGAACCAATTTGTTTGTGTGTCACATCAAATTCCGTGAAAATACATTGATGTTTGTGTTGTAATGTGACCAAATATAACAAGGTTCAGGAGATATAAATACTTTTTAAAGACACTTTAATGCTTGTTAATTTACTGCAAAATAACAAAACCCTTGTGTGTCATTGTTCTTTTTACAGAATTTTCAATATTGACTTAGAAAACCTCAAAAGCATCGTAATTTTACTATTTAAAAAGGCTTAAGTTTTTGTGGTATTTACCTGATGAAATATAAACTGCAACCTAAGCTTGATTTTATTTTTTTTTTACCACAAAAGAAAAAGCCGAACAAAAGTGATAGAAGTTAATGTATTCACTGCAGACATATTGCCTGAGGAATCACGCTGCCTGTTTAATTAGGCCACTGAAGACTCTTCATTTCCATTCTCATGGGGCCCAAAAGCCACAACTTTCTCCTGCAGTGTGTCAACTAAACATGGATTCAAGATATCAATTCATCTTTTTCATCTGAATCATAATAGGCAAAGACACAAATTGCTTTTGAGATCTAATATCTGGAATATTGATTTAGAAATCTCTCAAAACCCACAGCTTTGCTTGCATTGAGCAAAACTCAAATTATTACCATTACAATAATAATTTGAAACTCAAAAGTGAACTAGAATCAAGAAATACATGGGAGAAAAATGGTCTGATTATTGGATTAAATCTATCAATGGTTTTGGAGGGCAATTTTAACGTTTGCTAATAGACACATGTGGAGCAAACATAATACGTTTGGCCAGCAGAGGGCGCCACAGGAGCCAAAAAGAAACCTGCAACAGCGAGTTAATATCCTCACAACTGAGTCCAGAAGGATTCCTCCTCCTTCCGCTTTATTTATTAAAAAACATAACTAAACAAACAAAGAAGGCAGTTTCAGTGAGGTTTAAAGAGATGCAATGTTTTTTTGTGTTAAATGGAAATAAAGATTTCACAGTAGTTGGAGAGCTTTGAGAACAAAGCAGTTCAAGGTCAGAATGAAGAAAAGTTAAATTCAGTCTTTTTTTTCCCCACCTCGGTCAATCAGTCCTCTCAGGGCGTTCTCCTTTTAAATGAGCACTCTAAATCTGCTTGCTATTCATCAGGGGAAAACGGCTACGCTAAGCTTTTCAACGCCACACTAAATCTTTCAAGGCAATCTCAGTTAGTGCTGCTGCCCTGACTCTCTTTCTCTGTCATGACCGCCACTTCTGAAGTAAGACATTTGACCACATGACTGAATAAATACAATTTCTTTCACTTGTGTAGATTAAGAACCTATATCTAGATTGGATGTAATTGTTTTATGAATAAAAAGCAATTTGATGAGAAGATGCGCAGTACTGCACAAGAGCTCTAAATTATGTTTCATTTCTTGTTTTGCTTCCAAGTAACCAACTATTCCTTAAAAATGTCTTGATTATTGGTTCCCCAGGTTTTCCAAAGATATTTTTAAAGTTTTACTTTTGGACTTTTGATGCTTTTTCACACACATTTTGTCCACTGTATGTCGACAAGAAATGGTGGCAAAAATGTCGCTAGTTGCCAAAATAAGCAGCTGAAAATGGCTAAAAATATAAACTAAGTAATCATTTTGAATTTATAAATAATTAATTCCTTTTTACTATGACAACTTTCTGCATGGTGGTTAGAAAAAATATTTTTCAATAACTATTGGCAGATCAAAGCTTTACCAAACAGTGATTGAAGATCAGCCAAAAAATTATGAACGTCTCATCCTTTAAAGATGATCCCTTTTAAAATACATATTTTTTTTCGCTAAGTTTTATGTGTAAACTGGTTTGAGTCTTAGGAAGATTTGTGTTATTCAGGGATTTAACTAACTTTAAAAGCAAAACATTCCTCAGAAAATGGTCAGATACAAAGAGCAACTCCAGAGAAAAAGCACATCTGAAGAGATTCCATGAAAGCTTCACTCCTTAAAAGTAAAACATACAAAAACAAGCTTTGACTCAAGACTTTATATGCAGTGCTGTAAAAAATAATAATAATAATAATAAAAAAATCCTCCTAGATAAGTTTAAATCTGAAATTTTGTAAATACTGTCTAGTTTCCAAAGATTGTGTTGGTATGAGCCAGTTACTCAGTCATTAGCGGCAGCCTGGTTTCTGTTTGACAGCGTCACGCTGGCGGTCACTGTTGAGTCTCTTCAGAGCAAATGGGATTGCTCGGAGTCTGACCTTCCTCACAGGTCGCTCGCTGTGTCTTCAGTTCAATGATCTCTGAACTAACAAGCACTATCCTGCTTCCTGCTATGATTCCCACTTCAACCTTGAGGATGAAAATGAATGGTAATCCCTTGGAGGGGGACTTTGAGGTTGCATGGGGACACTCCAATTCTCAGCCGTAATGGTCTAAAACCTGGTGTAAGACATTTGTTTGTATACTGACCATGTCTGATCCGAACACCCTCGGCAGTATTTAGACACTCTCTGCTGCAAGCGCTCCTAATTACCCTTGTATGACTGACGAATGTCCTTGTTACTGCGCTGGTTAACAGCTTGGGTGTGTGCTACTGAGTCGTCAAACGGAGGAATGGAGGAAAATGCGGCTGCAAATGCTGTAACAGGCGTAATAATGGTTCCACTCGCCGAAAGATGACCCCCCCCAGCCCCCACAAGCCCTGCTCTATATGAGCACGACGGCTCCGCTGCATGTAACAAGTCTTCTAGGGATTTCATAAATTATAAATCAGCAGGTCTGCCTTGATGGGGAGCGCTAGCTGTCATCCTTCGGTATGTGAAAGCACAGTTGATTGGAGTTTAATCAGTAGCTTTCTGATTAAAGGTCAGAGGTCATCACATCCATGCAGAAATGGAAAGAAAAACACCCCCCATCACTGATAACTGAAATTCACATGACATGGATCTGTGGATGTGTTCAGAATATGCAGTAGGCATGTTAAAAAGTTGTACTTCTTTGTGTTTTCAATTCTATTTTCCTTTTTTTTTTTTTTTTTAGATTAAAGTCCTGTGCAGCGCCTTGAATAACACGGACGTCTTCAATGTGATGCAAAAGGCATCCGTTTGAAGGCATGAATTTCACTTATCAAATGAGGGAGTGCCATTTTTTTTAGTAGCATCATCGGGTTCAAGGACAAGCTCTCGTTGGCATGCACACAACAGGTCTCTATCTACATTAAAGGCGAAGACTTACTTTCGAGCTCTATTGCATTGTGTCGACACAAACAGGAAAAAAAAAGGAAACATGAAGTAGACAGATGAATTTTTACAACATCAGATAAACATATTCAGATGAAAAAAAAAAAAAAAAACCCTGCTAGTACAGGTTGGAGTGATCAACTCTTACGATGTCACCTCACCCACGAACTGCAATGTGTCCGCATTTGCAGATCTGCTCATCATCGACATGAACGTCATATTATTTTTGTGCCTTTGATGAGGTATTTGAGTACGAGGTATCTGAACAGACCTTTCTCAAAGTCAAATGTATTTAGCGCATAGAGATTTACGCTTTTTATCTGCGAGGATATGTAAGTCGGGTATTTTTCCTATCAAGAACGGTTCATAAATAGCCACCTCAGCGTGATGCTGCCACCACCATGCATGTTTAAGAGTTGAACCCAGCGACTCTGCTCAGAACTAATTGAGTTGATTTGAGTTGAACGTCCCCTCGAATTAAGAGTCGATAGATGAAACCAGGTCAGAAATGGGAGGTCCAATTGGCAAATGATCCCTAACGTTAAAAGTGTTTTTGGATTGGATAAAACAGATGATCATTAAACGTCTGGAATAGCATGTGAGGATCGTCCTTAAACAGTGGGCAGGTTGCTACTCCAGACATTAATGTGGGTGTTTGTATGTATTTTAGCCAGGTTGTATCTTTGACCCCATTTGGATTGGAGAATATTCAAGCTGAATCCAAGCTCACTTATCTGAATAATCTTTTAGAAATTTCAGAAAAGGGCATATTAAATAGAAACCAGACATCCACGTCAATAATGAGCAGATCTAAACGTCCCATCTTAGCTGCATATCATCTTGAAAACACATCATCGTTTCTTACTGTTTAGACTGTTTTCTGGTGGCTGCATCTGTGCTCATACTTTATATCTAATCTCATTTTCCCCAACAGTACTAATCTTGTTACTTTGTTGCAGTAGAGTAAATAAAATCAACCTTCCCGATTGCGTTCACGATCCCAGAAACATTCCTCAAGCAATACGACACAAAGGCGTTGTCAAAAAGCATCTATGGCTCCATTTAGCAGCAGCTCACAGCTCGTATCATTTGCTTTCAGTATTGAAAGCTGTAAAAAAAAAAAAAAAAAAAACGATGACAGTTGATGTGATTTGTCTGACAATCTTACATGTCTAAGTTATTCTTTTTCTATAATTATATCAGTTAAGGCTTTGTATCTGATGCAAAGCATATAGGCTTCAAATCCCAATTCAATCATTTGAACCTTCTAAATCAAAACCACAAAAGGAAGAAAAAAAAAATCTTTATAAGACAAAGGTGTGCCCGACAACATGCTGAGTATTTGTTTTTAAACTCAGAACTGAATGCTGGATGTGACTTTTCCCTGTTGGGCGTTGTTTATTGTAGATTAAGCTGCAGCTCTGGGCAATTCCCATTTCAGGACTGTCTAACCCTAACCCTGGAGAACAGGAGGTGGACGTGAGACACTGTCATCACCGCTGCAAATTGGCTGAATAAAATAACACCGCCGCTGGAGAATAAGAAATAAACAGCCAGAAACTCTGCTGATCTGGATGCCGGAGGAAAAGCAGCAGCAGTAAAGCTGAGCCTATAATAAACCACTCAAATGTTTTCAAAACACAAATGCATGTTAAAAAAATTCATGAGCAAATTAAACTTGCACACAAGATCCTACAGAGACCCATAAACAAGAGTAAAACCACAGACAGAAGCCAAATGCGCACACAGCAGATGCTTTTTTTTTTTTCTTAAATAAAAACATTAAGCCACATACTAACAAAATCACTGTAGTTATTTCTCTTGATAAAGCTCTGCGCCCATTTCCAGCGACCACAGATAAAGGACACGGAGCAGAAGTGTCGGTGAGCACTGTAGCGTGAGGAAAAACAACAGCGAGGTGAGGCTAAAATCGATACTGTTTTGGAGTAAGTTGGAAGTCCTTGGGGACCCACTAAAGGACTAGCTGACAGGTAGGCGCCCGGCTGGCCACCGGAGAAGCAGAAACACCGATGTGTCAGCCCTGAGGTCAGCCTGACATCTGACTCACCGAGAAAGAGATGCGCTGGAGTCAACGGGACACAATGGCAGCTAGAAACGGATCGATACCACGCGCCTGACACGCAACGATGTTCTAAGGTAAACACACTTTTAGTCTTTGTGCTTCTTTCATAATGAGCATTCATACTCATGAAATATAACAGCTGGGTTAAACTGCATGCATGATCAAACCCAGCATGTTTACACTTTTCCAGCATGCTACATGTGAACCGTAACATTCTTCTTTGATATATGAGCACATACATGTTTTGCTACAGGTGTCAAACAATTCAGATTCCAGGTTTTTTTTTTTTTTTTTTTTTTGTGAATTAAATGAACATCCTAATAATAGGCGAGTTTAGGAGCGCAGGACCTACTGGTGAATGGCTTGAAGGAATTTTCTCTGATGCTTCCTGACTCTTGCGTGGTCCATCTTCCTCACAAGTTTGGTGTTCTTGTAGATGAGCCACGTCTCCCTGAGAACATTCGCAGCTGTGTTTTTCACCTGCAAATGCAAAAAAAATAAAATAAAATAAAATAATAAATAAATAAATAAAACCAAGCGCAGTGGAGAAACATCTGAGATTCTGTGAGGAGAGCTGACGTACTCTTTTTGTTAACTGGGTATCCATCATGAAGTTATGAACATGTTTTTCAGCTTTGGTTAATTCCAGTTTCTTCGCCACCACAGCCACCACCAAGGCAGTGCAGCCGGCGCCCTGGAAAGACACACACAGACACGCTGGACTACCTTTTTTGTTGTTGTTGTTTTTTTACCCTCATGCTGTGGAAAATAAATCTGGAGACCCAATGACAAGTCATGGCAAAGACATTCTCTACAGAATTGATGGTCAGGGTCACTTTATGCCCTCATGAATACAAATATCTCCATGTTTTTGCTCCAGTCAGCCCTCTGATCATGCCTGATTCCTTTGTTAAAACAATTACAGCCATAACCTCTGTGACTGCTTTCTCAAGCTGTGTTAACGTCGCTCTGTGCCATTTCTCTGGGGACATGAGGGACCTACTTCCCAGTTTTTCTGCATGAAGCAAGACACGCTCTCACTTTCAATCTTCTGACTAAGCTGTAAGTGTTACTTTCTGATAAAGCTCAAAAAGGCAAAGGGTTTACTGAGCTATCTAGATAATCACGCTGCTACAGGCTTAGGCTGCTGGAGGACAAATCGACCACTGCTCTTCACCACTTTATTCTCTCTCTGGTTTTCTGTTTTTGTTTTTAAGTACACTGCAAAAAAACAAAACAAAAAAACAAATTCATACGAAATATTTCTGGTTTTCTTTCTAGTGCACTTGAAATAAAGCAAACATACAAGTAACGTTTCAGTAAGAGTTTTTTTTTTAAAGTCGATAATTCCTTAATATTGGTGGAAAAGTTCTAGTTTGATGCTATAATAATGTCTTATAACATCGTTATGATTAAAACATCTTGGCAGATTATTTTAAGTTATCTGATTAAATATATATATATATTTTACTTAAGACAAATATCTACATATTGCAGAAAAGATTTGTAAGTCAGTTTTGTCTTCTTTAAGATATTTTGCACTAAAAACTAGACAAAAAATACTTGGTAAGATTTAATGTTTTGTAGAGTGATTATCTGATTGTATTCACACTGAGCATAGAACAAACTGGATTTATACGTTAATGAATGTATTGTTCATACATTCATTAACGTATAAAACCTGTTTATCTTGTAAAATGCCTTGAGATTATATTTGTTCATTTCAATTGACCGACTGAAATAAACTGAACCGAACTAAATGAGGATTTCTGAGTTTTAGTCATTTTCCTCTCAGATGAAAAACTAAGTATATTTATGCTGTTAGCAAATTTGACATTTTTAACAACAATAAGCAAACAGAGCAAAAAAAAAAAAAAATACCACAAAGGTCATGAGCATCCAGTGTACACTGACCATAATGCCCGTCAGGAGGCAGACTCCTTTTCCACAGTATGTGTGTGGGACCATATCCCCATATCCAATAGTCAGAAACGTGATTGAGATCAACCACATGGCTCCAAGAAAATTGCTGGTTATGTCCTGGTTATCATGGTACCTGTAAAGAACAATAACAGGTTTTTACCTTACACCTAATGTTTCACTTTCACCTGAAAAGAGATTCATTCTGCTGCTCAGTCTACGACATAATGCCGTCTCTCCTAGGGCTCAGAGACAGTGAGCTGAGACGTGTTTGGTCTATTTTTACGCCTCTATCTATGCTTGACGCTGTGAAGCGTGGCGTAGCGGGGAAAAACTGGTCCGGGCACCTCTCACAAGCTCTCACTGTCCATGCAGCGATGATCCAGAGCGAGATGGTGAAGACCAGCAGCACAGTGCCAGGACAGATGGTCATGAGGGTCTTCATCACAAAGCGGGTGTTGAAGTTAATCTTGTTGAGGGCGCCGATGCTTCGGGACGAGGCATCGGTGAAGAGCTTGCTGTGCAGCAGCATGACCCGAGCGATGAGGTACAGCCTCAGAAACATGGGGATGGACAGGATGATGTCCACGTCCGCGTCCGTCTTGGACGGGACATAGGAGTACGCCAGGCGGGCCGTCCAGGTGAAGGTGTAGTTCCCTGGGATGGGGTGTATGGCGCACACCAGGATTTCCAGGCAGATGAAGAAGATGCGCTCATATGTCATGGCTATCCTCCAGTCATCGGCTGCGTTGTCCACCATGAAGAGCTGCCAATAAAGGAGGAGAGGTGTGAGCTTTGACTGGGAATGTTGAAAACATTTTGACTGCAGCACTCTTATAGGAGAACAGCAATAAAACTAACCAAACCTCAACTTGTTTTTCCTGTTTAGATACAAATAGTGTTAACACAGCCGACAGGAAGCTAGAAAAGTATCATTTCAACTGTTTTACGTAAAGTCGTTTTTCAACACCATCATACTGATTTCACCATCATTTAAGGATCCTGCCTCAATAATGTTCTTTGTAACACGCTATCATAAATGCTTAAGCGATGGTGGTCGTCTGAAATCAATCTGAAGATGTCATTGTATGAAGATACAGCATAAATATGTAATTATGCCATAATATTTATAAATATTCTCTCAGTTTTGACCATCAAAAATAATAAAAAAATCACATTCCTTTTGCAGATTAGTTTTAATATTATTGCTTCATTATTTCTGGCACTTTTGTCTGAGTTTCAAACTCTTTTTTAATTAACCTTGTGAAGATTTAGTTCTAAGTTTAGACTTGCTGCTCTAGCAACTCTTCTGCAAAAGCTTTCCACAGGATTTATGGAAAGAAGATTTTTGAATTTCAAAAGTTAAAAAGTTTTGAATTTTATTCTCAAAATTTCAGATTTCCCCCTTCCCCCAACAAATGTTCAACTTTTGGAGCTCAGAAATTACCTAGAACGTTTTTAGGTGGAAATTTACTCCTCCTCCTTTTCTTTTCTATCTGCAATGGCCCCAATTCACTGCCATAAATAACTAGGAATAATCTGGAGAACATCTGCAACAACTTAAAGTTCTGCTTACTTCTATCTCAGACTCCTTTAAAGCAACAATAAAAACTGTAGCACAAGACACTTCATTTGCAGCATGTGGTAAATACTGGGATCTTTCTGACGCAAACATCTGCTGCCTGCACGTTAGCATAGCACCAGAAGGTAGACAGTTTCATATGGGACTGAAAGAATGGATTGCAGGGCCTATCATCACTCTCCTGCTCCCTGTCCTCTGTCATACACGGTGGCTTCATCACATGGTCACCTCTGCTGCTGCTGCTGCTGCTGCTGCAGCTCAAACCTCATCTTCACCTCTTCGATCCAATCTGCTGTGAGCTTCCCTGATGGCTGCCATCACCTCCTCTTCCACACGATCCCCCCTCTCCATGCTCGCGGTTGAGGACAGAGCATCTCAATCTTCCCTGTCTTAGGGAGGTTCTGTTTGCTGGTTTGGGTTGCAAATTAAGTGCTATCGAGCCATATTAACTTCCCCTCTCTCTCTCTCTCTAACACACAGCACCGGTATTCCTCCACAGCTGCTCTCACTCCATCCACTTAATCATGTCAAGGTCCTCTGACTGCACCAGCCGTCACAAGCGGCGGTAGATATCTTAAAAAATGTTGCTGTCAGCAAATATGAGCGAACAGTTCAGACGCTAGTTGTTGTTTTTTTTTAATCCTGGTGGAAGGCTTTTTAAAAAAAGAAAAGAAAAGGAGAACATTTGATCAAAAACCTTAGCAATGTGCTTGGTTGTAATATGCACATAAAGTACAATGCTTCTGCTTCTGCTTCTGCTTACAGCGCCACGTAGCTGGAGGCAAAATTGTGCAAAGGTCGGCTGAACCTTTAGCTCAACATGAATAAAGCTTTGCAGTCTGTATGAAATCTTCAGCCGTAGGAAGTGAGGCAGTGTGAGAGCGGGAAGGTTTTGCTTGGTAAAAGCAAGGTGGGCAGATTTTTTATTTTTTTATTTTTTTTGAGGAGTGGCATGGATCTTTTCCACTTTTTTCTTCTACATTCTTCTGCATATCCGATTAAACGATGTGACGTTAAAGTTGAACGAGCTCTACAGTGCGCATCTACAAGTCACAAGGGTTGAAGGATATCGATAGCAGAAAATTTCAGGAGTAAACACAGCTTTGGTTTATTTGATCAATAATCAGAATAAACAAAACCACTTTAATGTGTATTCTAATTTATTTTTATGCATTGGAAAACATATAGTATTTTGTCATCCCTTCAAAAACATAGAAATCATACTACTGATAGCAGTTTAAAAGCGTACAGCAACTTGCTGCTATTTATGATTTTACCTCCTGTAGATCAGGCATATTAAACTTATTAAATATATTAAACCTTTCAGAGCCAACAAAGATTATTAAGACCAAAACCCAAAATAGGGAATACACTTCTACCTATCCAACATACACCTTTTTTATTTGCAACCAATTCTTTTTAGAATTGGTTTTAAGATTGTATATATTATATATATAAGATTCTTGACTTGAGCCATAATATGTCTCAGATGAAAAACTTGGGTTTTTATCTTAATTTAAGGTGAAGAAAATAAAAGTTGATTTCCTTATGTTTAGTTCCTGTGTTGTTCCTCGTCTTCTGTTCACTACCGGTTTAGAGTCCCATTTCACTGTTAGTGTTTAGGTTTTTGGTTCAGTTTGAACCATTTGCAGTCTTGCTCAGCTCCTCTGTGTTTAGTCTGTTTCCATTAGTCACCCTGCTTTCTCTTCCACTGATCAGGCTATTCCCCAGCTCCACTGCTTTCACACACCCGGCTCTCATGCTGCTCATCAATCCTCCCAGCAGTTAAAAGCCTCTCAATTGCTTCATCTCCTCGCCACATCCTCCGCTTTTCTGTGGTTTGGCTTGTTGCCTCTACGGTGTTGTTCGTTTCCAGTCATTTGCTTTGAATTTGGACTTTATAAGTTGTAGTTTGTATTCTTAAATCACATTATTCTGTCTCACACATCTGCCTGTTTTGGGGTTTTCAACAAAACAGAGGTTCTCAACCTCTGTCCTGCAGGGTTTCTGTGCTGAATGTTTTGCAGGTGTTTCCCTGCTGCTGCACGCCTGATTTAAGATGAATGAGTGATCAACATGCTTCAGCAGCATCTGATGACAAGCTGAGACGGCAATAGAGGCATTTGAATCAGGCGTGCTGAAGCAGAAACACATCAGAAACATACATGATCATAGTTCGGTGATCCTCGATATAAGGCAGATAATGAAACAAAAACAAATCTTTTACTTTTTCTTAGAAAATGTTTCCTTATTTTTAAGCTTATCTTTTCAGTTTTCACAGAATAAAGTGTATTGGTCTTGTGAGCTTAGCATTTTGGAATTGTAATTGTATTTGAAATTAATTTTGTAACATTTCCTCACTCAGTTTGCCAAATTTCAAATTTCTGTTGTTTTTAAAAATTTATTTTTTTAAAAACGTATTTAAAAATGTATTTAGCTATTTCATCCTTTTTTAAAGTGTTCTTAGTACATATATATATATATATATATATATATATATATATATATATATATATATATATATATATATATATATATATATATATATAATCCCTGGTAATAAGTTTTAACCCATGCTTCAAGCCTTTTGTGTTACTTGTCTATATTAAAAGATGATTAATAAATTCACTGTTCGCTGTTACTGTATTGATGGTACTTGATGTAGTTTGCTTTGCTCCAGGCATCACATATAGCGAGGATGCTGCTCAAATGTGCAATAACTGGGGTAAGAGTGAAATGAACACTGGAAAATATCTAAGTTTCTACACCCAAATCTACTTCAGTTGCAGAAATACAGCTAATAGTTTTTTTTTTCCATCGACATGGCTGTTTTACTATTTTTTTAAAAAAATAATTGTTCCTATTCAGCTGAATCGTGGCGTCAGATCATGACTGGGCGGTTAGCCGACGATCTTCCATTAGTTCAGTTTGGGATTCTTTTTATAGAAGTTAAGAACCGCACCACTCATGAAGCGCTAATGGGATCAGTGACCTAGATGGTAAATTTAGCTCAGATACAAAACAGAATTAATTAAAAAAAAAAACGTCACATGTCAAATTCAAAAGAACAAACGCTCCTGTTTAATGCACTCATCTCAAGGACGAAAAAAAGCGAACAAAAAAAAGTGCGCGCTGCCACATCTCTTGCAGACATACATGAATGCTTTGCGTATTTGACAGCTTTAAAGAGACTGTGAACACTTCAGCTTCCCAACCGCGTCACATTAACACACAGAGTTTAGTGCACGCTGCACGCCGCTGAGTCAGTTCTGCTCCAAAAAGCTTCTGTGCCAGAAATACAAAAGCGTCAACAAGCTGGCACATTAGGAACAAAGCAGAAAATGCAACAACTAACACACGTCCTTGAACAAGCGGTACAACTGTCCAACAGAGCCTCTGCAGCTCGTTTACATTTATATGAAACCCGCCATGAGTCTCCTCTCCAACCAAAGAAAACATATACATTAAAATTTCAAGGGCAGTTGTTCGTTTCAAATGATTGACACTGAGCTTCTTGAACGGACTGACATCTGTCGGAGAAGTGCGTAACTCTAACCACAGCTTGCCCTTGTTTGGCTTTCCAACTTAGTGTAATGTAGACAATGAAACACAAGCTGGGACCGCACTTGACTACAGTTTCTTACTGGAAGAACTGAGGCTCCTGAAGCAGCTCAGCACGTCGTAGTGTTTGCACAAAGCACAGGCCACGTTTTATTGTACGTTTTAGGCAACAAACCGGCCCTGTCAAAAGCAATTACGAAGTTTGTTAACCTTAAAACTGCGTAATTAAACATTTAGGCTAGGTTGCATGAGGAAAGCCTACTTGGTGTGTAAAAGCAATTATAGTAATGGATGACCTGAAATACAACACCCCCAAGGGCCCTTTACATCAGATGAGAAAATATCCCCTGCTCACAGCAGAAGCAGGAGTTATGACAGACATATGGAGGAAAACAGAAACCTCACACTGTGTGTGTTTCTGATGAATGGTTTTAAATGATTGTAAATGCAAATTTTCCTAATTAATTTGCAAAATAATGTCTTTCAAAACTTTTCACATTATGTCGCATTACAACGTAATTCAGGTTCACCTTCTAGCAGGACAGCAAATATACAGTCAGAGCCAGGAAATCAACTTTATCCGCTGGTTTTTTGGGCTTCTCTGCCTTTTTGCATTATATCTTCTTACTGCTCTTTCATTGCTAGACTAATTCACGTTGATTTCTTTGCATTTGTTGATTACTTTTGTTGTTATCGTTAAGTGAATATTTGGTTCACGACCCCGTTTAATGTGTTTGAAACATATTTTATTCCTTAGTATGTAATATGTACTTAAATTCAGCTAGCTTTGGACAAAATCTGAGTGCATTGTGGATATGCAGTAGCATGACAGTGGTTTCAGGTTAGCGTTTCTGCATATAATGCGTACAAAGGGCTCAGTTAGGACATTACTTGTTTTCGTCTTTGGTTTTTGGTGCCTAAAATATATAAAAGAAAACCAATGGATGTGAAACTTGCAGAACTTGAAGACAATTCTAGGAGGCAGCTTGTACTCACCTAACCTTCATTTGCTGTTAATTATCTATAACTTTATTCCTGAAGATAATTTAAATGAAAGATTTTGATTTAATCCTACACAGGACTGTCATAACCTGAGAAACTTACCACTGTACAATTTGTCCTTATTTTTCCTATAAAGTTATGCATCTATCAGTGATTTGCTTTTGGAAAAAGTTTGATGTTGATAAGACATTTGTTTTAATTAAAGTAATAAACATTGGGTCACAACAGGAATGTTGTGTTATGTTACAATTACCCACCGGTGCGACATAAATCTACAAGTCTCCTCTCAACTGGCCAGAGTGTCAAAGGGTTGTTCTCGCTACATGTATTTCTTTCATACTTCTGTCAGACTGATCTGTCTGCTCACCACTGCGACAAGCGCTGCCCCAGGCTGTCTGAGGAAGGGAGCAAAGCAAAACTTGAACTCTTGTTGTTACTTCTCAGGTCATGTCATGTCTTCTAAGAAAACTCAGTATTGTTGGTGCCTGAAGCGATACTTTCCGAAGCAGACGAAGAAAATCTCAAAGCAATGACTGTAACTAGATGGATGCAAAAGTAATAAGTGAGAAAAATTCACACACATGAAAAAAAAGGGTAACATACTCAGTTACGATTTTGGAGTTTTACAAAATGTTGAATTTCTGAATCAATCCTCATTTGAAACTGGCTTCATAACTGATTTGGATGGAAATCCACTGCTATAAAAATGTTAGAATAATAACACAATGCTATAATTTCCCAATTTTATACTGCAGTTGGCAGATGCACCGATGAACCACCTCAGCATTCCAAATGCTTGCTGTTTACACATAGTAGAGGGCTTGGACCTAATTCTTCTTATTTAAAAATCATAATCATTGAGTATAAGGGGACATTCATTCATTCACTCTCCACTCAGTCTAAATTTTAATTCACATCTTGCACATTTTTGTACTTCCAATTGGATGTTTTGTTCAGAAAGCGCTTGCTGTGTTCTTATTGGGTGTTCAGGAGGCTCTACTTCTGCTTTTAAAAACAGTATGATTGTATAATTGCGGATCTGTTTGCAGACATTTTCATGTTTGGTGTAAACGTTGAGTTGGGTGACGTAGCCAGCAGCAGCTTCTCTGGATTCAAAGTGACAAGAGGCCCCCAAAACAGCTTTTTATGAAAGGATCTCAAAATGGGAACAGTTGAGCAGACTGAAATCTCATTATCTACAAATGATTTTGTGCAAAAAGTTTAATAAACATGATTTGCGTAGCCCATAGATCTGACCCAATCTGTTCAAGGAAGCATAATAATAAACCACCTTTACATAATTCTCAGATGTGAGAAGACTTGAAGTTTCACCTAAAGCTTGTAATTGTTTTTATAAATATTGACTATTTATGCCAACATAGGTAGTTAAGGTAGATATCAGCATTAGCAGCTTAACAGCAGATGAAAAATATTGTTTACAATATTTAACTTTTTTTTTTCCAAATATCACAGCCTGATACTGACAGTAGAGTAAAGAAGCACACAGAGTAATCCCTAATTTTGTGAAACAAACCTCAAAGAGGAAGCAGCCAGCACAGTGCGTCTTACTGAAGACACATTAATTCCTCCATTGCTTCTCTCGGATAGTCAGCTTGTTTCCTGATGGACTCAAAATGCGGCCTAATCACTCAGAGTGCATGCCCCTTTTCTCATCACCGTAGGAGTTTATTCACGTGAGGTTGATATAGAGCACAGCTGAATAGGTCTTAAGCTTTATTCCCTGCATGAACTTGGAGCTGCCTGCCTGGAAGCGTTTCAGGCAAAACACCGGTTAGTTTAGTTACTGGTTTCGCAACTCCTAATAAAACTAATGGAATGGGACTCAATATTTAATCTGTGTAATGTGGAGATGGAAACATATATCTTGTCATTGAGAATTAAATCGCTCAGTCTCATTAGTAAATTAGGTTGAGAGGTTCGGTCCAATTAGGCATTAAAGCAATGCTTTATTTATGGTATCAAAGCGAGTCACTAAGAGGCCACTTTGCCGAGTAAATCTGAGGCTGCTGCAGATTCAGTTTGCTTTTGTTTCTCCAGATTAAGTCTGAAACTTGCATTTGCAATTTGTCCGCTCAAGCAATGTTCCAGTCAGAGCGCGTAAATCTGCCTGTCTTTCAGAAAGCAGCGGCTGCAGCCCAGTTGCGTGCATTAATAATCCAAAATCATCTGAATGTTTAAAGTTGCATGCAGTAAATACCATCAATAAATAATCTTTAGGATTGGCGTGACTGGGCGTCTCTGCTGCTGAAAGCCTGGACGCTGAGTGAAAACGCTGAGGTCACCAGCCAGCGCTGGTTATCCGACTCCCGTCTGGACTCTCAGGTAGAGGACAGATTTCACTTTGAGAAATGCGGAGCGCCTCCTGCACGTTGCAGCATATCTCTGACACATTAGGCAGCACCTGGAGAGGGAAGGCGACTCGACGAGAGCGGTCGAGTTCAGCCTCGGCCGGATTTGCTGGTGCAAGTTCTGACACTGCAGTGTGTTATATTTCTTGCGGTCTAACACCGTCTGTCAGCACTGACTTTTACCAAAAAACAGGACAGGCCCCAAAAAAAAAAAAAAAAAAAAAAAAAAAAAAAAAAAAAAGTTTCGCAAAACTCAGCAATACTGTCACTGCGAGGTGAAGAGAGATATGGCGTCCTCAAAACAGAAGCTCCCAAGCAAAGAGGTCCTTGATGTGAGTTTGTGTCTGCTCAGAAAAAGTCTCAGCTCATCAGCTGTCAGATGACAAGAAGAGGATCCCGGCTCCTTGCAGCTCGTATCAGGTTTAGGCAGCGGGAAGTCAAAGTCACGACAGAGGTACAGACTCATCATACTCATGCTTTGCTGCAAATGCACCAAACTTGCCCTAAAGTCAAGATTAAAAAAATTAATTGTGAATAAATAAATTCATCGATGGTAGTTTTTCCGAACCTGCAGACAATTTGACATAGCGGAATATATATACACATTTAAATAAATGAATCTTTTATTGAAGTAAGATAATCTGACATTAAAAATGAAGAAAATCCAGCCTTTAATTTGACTACATCTTACTATTATCAACAAATTTCCATATCAGACACAGATGTTGAGTTAAACGCATGATGATGTTTTTAATTGATGACTTCATCCATCCATGCAGGGTTGTGTGTGCATGAGGACGGGGGTTTCTTCCTGCATGGCAGCAGAGCTACTGACTCTGCAGCTATTTATGCCATTTTGTCCTTTACAAACATTTGAATTAACGGTGGTTTGTCACATTGTTTTGGAAACAATGTTTTGTAAAACCCAGGCCTGATTACTGCTAAATCTGTAGGATCGAGCAATAATTTAAACAGAACCCCTCTGACAACGTGAGGGAGGCTAAAATGTCTTATAAAGCAACATGTCATGGTCCGATTTAAAGAAATTCAAAAACAGTCAATGTCAATGTTCATGATTCAACATTAATAAACAGACAGGGCAAAAGTGTCAAATGAAGAGCTACAAGGCAAATGGCATAATTACTGGGACCCGTACACAGACATGGACTACAAATCATAGATTTGAAATTTTAGTTGCATATATTTTAAGCAATAGTGATAATATCGATCTTGTTAAAACTACTTATTTTTTACTCACTAAATAGATGCACTCAAGCTAAAGGTTGGAGTTTTCTAAAATCAAGAGAGCAAAATTATGCAACTGTGATACAAATATGAATTTATGTTCATGATTTTTACACATCTTTATCCAAAGGTGACAACACTTTTGGCCAACACTGTATTGACTTGTTGTTGTAATGTAGCTGTTTCAGTAGGTCACCATATCTCTGCAAAAGTAAAGCAGATGTTTCCATAAAACAATTATAGCAACAACTGGCATTCAGTCTCCATCTCGTCTGACCCAACCTTGGGAGTTTTCAGTTATGCCAGGGGGGAAAGTGTTTGTGCTTTAAAACCTTTTCCGGAGCTTGACAAGGAAATCAGTTTTGGGATTTCTGAAAATAGTGAGGGGAAACATTTCATCATCCTGACTTATGCCTCTACATCTGACAGGCATCTGTGAGTACACATGGATGTGCATGCATAATCTATTCCACTGCAGGAGCAGGGGGAAAAAGTGCTCTTTAGAGGCAGAAATCTATTTTGCAACACTGCAAACACGTTGGCACTTTTGTGGCGAGAAATGAAGTTAGGGTCAAAAAAGGAAACATCACATTAAAGCGGAGGGTTGATGCTTGTGGAACTGGAAGCTTGCACTAAAGCTAAGATGAAATTTCTCCATACACTTTCCAATTTAGTTCAGTGTGGGCTCCTTAAATTTAATGGGGCTGTTTTGGAATATTAGTTTTCATGCAGTCTTTAAGATGAAGAGTGAATATTTTTTCCAGACCAACTGACCAGATCTATTCTACATCTTATAAAACCTGTTATAAAATGCATTTATTTGCTCTTTGCAAACTTTTTGAGGGTAAAAAAAAAAAAAAAAAAAAAAAAGCTACTTGTACATCTTGCCTATCTCAGTTTGAGACCAGTGATAGATTTCTAATGTTGAGGAATGCGGGTGGTTGTGATCTGATAGCTGACTGTGCACAGATGGTTTTCCTTCGCTTTCATTACAGACTTTCAAGCCTCTCAGCCACTATTATCTAACATTGATCAAATGATCTGATTTGCATCTTTTTTCCCCCTTAAAACTCTTCTCCAGTTGCAGTTTACATACACTCATCATTGGCATGAATGCTTATAATGTAAAAAGTTTAAAGCTCTATTGAACCATGTTTTTCCCAGAGTGAACTGATTATATAACTAACAATTTGCATAAAAATTATTTCTGAAAAGAACCGGATATAAAAGTTAATATATTGTTGAATTTCTTTAATTCTCACAGGGTCAAAATTATACCTACAGATTGATATAAATACCATATTTTTCAGACTATAAGCCGCTATTTTTACCCCACACTTTGAACCATGTGGCTTGTAGCCCGATGCGGCTTTTCTGTGGATTTTTCTTCAACCACCAGGGGGCTCTTTAGCAGGAAGTGAATCATTGGAAGTCAAAATTGGAAATCAAAGAAGAAAGTGCTGCTTTTCATTTAGGAAAAGCACATGCTAGCAGCGGGCACGACGGAGAAATGTTTTCAAACTCATAGCCCCTCATCATGGAAACAACACGAAAAAGTTCATGTGATGCAGCTTTTAAGTTGAAGGCTGTCGATCTGGCGGTACAGATCGATAGTCGCTGCACGTAAACTCGGCGTGAATGAGACGCAGGGCTGGTATCTTCGCCGAGCGCGGCGAAAATACCAGCGGCTTATTTCCATTTTTAAAAAAAAGACTTTGTGGGTGCGGCTTATAGTGAGGCGCGCTCTATAGTCTGGAAAATACGATACCTTCTTCCCTACTTACGATGGGATAAATGTCTTTTAGCAAATTGAACCTCAAAGAAATGCGTGTTTTGTTGCAGTCATCAACAAAGTTTTTTCATTGTTTTGGGCTAATCTTGGACAACTCTTCTTGGCAGAATTAGGAGAGTTAAATACAGATTGGTTGGCTTCCTAGCATGGTAATGCTATCCAGCTTTATCCATTTGGACATGTGTTTCGGATCCAAGTTTCAAACATCTGACACAAACTGTGCCCAGATTAAAGGAGGATTTGTGAGGAGATCCTGAAACAACCCAGGAAACTCCAAGACTGAAGTCTGCCATGAACTGGAACCTACTAGAAAACCAGTATCACTGCCTAGAGAAGCCAGTTTTAGAGTGTCAGGGGTTGGGCGGATACTGACTTCAGCACATATTTAACACCGTCAAACGAGGGAAAAACAACTATTTGACAGGAATAACACTGAGAAGTGTCAATGTGAGACTTTCAAACCTGTAACTGTTGAGAATAATGGTGTTGCCCTGTTTAATGGTGATTTTAAGAAAGGGGATTTAAGAGGATGAAACAAGACTACCTCTAAATTCTTCAGCTTTATTTACAATCACCAGCTAGCAGGTTGAAACATTTGAGTTTTGCAACCAGCCATTGATGTCAAATCACTTAAAAGGTCCTCCATTTACTCAAAATCTGGAATAAAACTCTTAATTTAGTTTCTGTGTTGACTAAATCTACCATAAAACTACATAAAAGCTACAAATTTAGGTTTTTATTCCACCTTTTTAAACAGAGATTTTCCCACATTTCTCGTCCTGTGAAACTGGAGGCTGAAGGGCATGAAAAGGAAACACACACATCTATACATGTGTGTCGTGATCAAGACTAATTTGGAATTAAGTCATCCGTGTACGCGTATCCTTATGTGAGTGTGTGTGCCAGCACATATGTTAGTCTGCAGGGAACGGTTATTGACAGAGTAGCAGGAACCGCCACAAAAAGAGCCCGAGGCGAGGAAGGAAAGGAACAGCTGGTGTGGTGGAAGTCGCAGCGCAAACACGGTGAGCTGGATCTAAACAGCAAAAGGAACTGGATGATGGTTACATCCCAGTGGGGTTCGATGAATTGGGAGACAGAACTTCCCATCATCTTTTACATTTACAAGACCCTGAGCCAAGAAGCAGCGAGCAAGACATGATAATGTTTCCTGATTCATCTTCAGAGTACAGTTATCGAGAATTTGTGGTGAAAACCGAGCTGCAGTAATCGACTCTGTGGCAAACAATTGCGGCGACGTTCTTGTTTTTTAGGTCACTACATGAAAAACCACTCTCTTTGTGAAGGGAGAGCTATCTGGTGTGAAACATGCTTTGGTTTTTGATGTGACTGTCGGAGGAGCTCGGATCAAAGAGGTTTGAAGAGCCTTCCTGTGGGGTAAATATGCATCGGCTGACAATAAATGCAGCTCAAAACGAGCTTGTTCTGGAGCTAAAATGAGCATTTCAGCGTTCCTGAGATAGCAGGGGGGAAAGGAGGGCTTCGGTGTCATTTTTATTCCTGAGAGAAAAACTGAATTATTCCACTTAGTTAATCAAATGTCTTTCTAAAAAAGGATTCACGATTAGACGCACAGCTGAAACCAGATATTTACATTCGCTGTATAAAAAAACAAAAAAAAACAATTTAAACTTTTCTTTCTGCCTCTCTGATATTATTTCTCTGCTGAAAGAGAGAGATTTTCTTCAGGAAACGTCTCACAATAGTTTCCTCCTGACAGAACTGGAGTAACTAAGACAGTTTGTAGGTCATCTTGCTCTCAGACGGTTCTACAGATCTGCTTTCGAATATTCTGTGGAGTAGAGATCAAGGTTTTGCGACGGCCACTCCAAAACATTGACCTCGCTGGACTTCAGGCGCTTTGCGACTAACCTGGTGATGTGCATAAGGGTCATCGTCCACTTGTGCCCAAAGAGTTGATGCTGCAGTAATTACACTTAATGATCTTTCCTCATGATGACATCTATCAATCCTTCACGCAGCAAATCAACCAGACAACATGAAGCCACAGAGCTGTTCTTCACAGGTGGAATGGTGTCCTGAGACTTACGAGCATTCCTCTTTTTCCTCCAGGTTTGATTCTCATTATGGAAACAGACTGCAAATTAGTTTCATCAAATCACAGCACACATCTTTAAATATATCCAGTTTAATCTGGATAGCACATGTAAGGTCTTCCTCTATAAGAGGCATTTCGGTCAATGTTTGTGCAGGACTTGCTTCATTAGTAATGTGACTCTTACTGGCTTCAGATGTTTTTGCTTTTGGTAGGAAATTGCACCCAAGCATCACCCAGACTTTTCCTTGCTCGATGTCATCTGGTTGTTCATCAAAATGTTTGAATGCATAATAATTTTAATGTGCACAAGCTAAAAATCCACCTGTTTAGAATTGCCTTTGATTCATGGTAACTGGAACATCAATCGTTATATTTGATGTTTGATGATTTTTGATGAAATGTAACGTGTATTGCTGTTTCATAATTGGTGACTATACAATGTTTTTATGGTGTAAAGCAATTTGAAATGCCTTGTTGCTGAAATGTGCTGCACAAATAAACTTGAACTGACTTTTATTATTCTGGCATTTAGCAACTGAAAATAATGTTGGTAATCCTTAAGCAGAAAAGCCAGACAGTAAAAACGTTAGTTTCCTTTATATAGTGCAAGAAAATATCAAGTTTCAACTATACGTGGAATAATAACAAGATAATTGCTATAAGTTTCATTGATCCATTCATTGTTTTCTGCTGTTCTGAGAATCAGCTGCAGAAGGAACGTGTCCAGGAGGGAAACCCAGACGTCCCTCTTTCCAGCAACACTTTTCATTTTATTCTAGGAATCTCCTGAGATTCTGAAGCCATAAAATATGTGAAGTTCCTTCACTGAGTTCTGGGTCTTTCCCATTATCACCTTTAAATGGGATTTGGATGGAAATCCTCCAAAAAAGAGTCATTAACAGGCCGCCTGATCAGATGCCTGAACCACATCGGCTGGCTCCTTTTGATACAGAGGAGAAGCAGCAGCTTAAACACAATCTGGTGGAGATCAACACCCTGCCAAAAGAGGACGCTGATTCCAACCGATCATATTCTGTTCTTTCAGAGATGATTGTGACAAGTCACAAAGATACGTTCTGCTCGAAAAAGACTGACCGGGCAACCTGAATGGTTGTAATCCTTTTTTTTTTTTAAGTTGAGAACCGTTTCTTTACTTGACTTACGTAAAAACTTTTGCAGCACTCCACAATAATCATGGCCAGGCGATGCTAGCAGAGCCACATCTTCTGAAAACAAGAAATTTACAGATGTTTCCATGTCAAACTAAACTAGGCCTTGGGAGCCAGGCTATGAAAATTACAGAAAGCATCAGAGACAAGAGAGAGCCCTGGAGTCCAACCTGCACTGGGAACAAGCTTGAGATTGTGCTGAAAATATGGTCCCAGATTTCGCTTTGGTTTTACAAGACATGCTCTACTAGCACCTTTCCAATAAATCCCTCTAAGGACTTCTCAGGATCCAACAAAACCACATGTCAAATGGAGGATCAAAAGCAACACTCTTAAATCTGAGGTTCAAAAGCAAAACTGTCGCAATATTTTCCCAAATCTTAATATATTTCTGGATGTAGTAACTCACACCACATCAAAGTTAAATGTGCAGAGCTTAAAAGAAGTAAAAATAAATTGTAAAGTTCTACACAAGACAGATTTTCCTTCTAATTTCTAGCATCTACTTGGGCCTGCCTGCAGGGAAAATGAAACTCCAAGGTAGTGAGACGAAATGTGGAAGTGATGTCGGTGCTTTGCTGTCATACTTTATGAAGAAAGATTCACAGCTGAAAGCAGTGCCACAACGCGATGATTGAGCCTCCTGTGGGATTTGTGAGTACTAAATTTACCAACGAGGCTGATGCATTCAACTGATAATGTGACTTTAGATCAAAAGAAAGGAAGAGAGCTAACCTTTTTCATCCAAGCAAAAGAGAGAAAAGTGCAAGGCATCTATAAATATTGCAGGGAAGCGTAAACCGGACAGAAACCAGCAGGATCAGCGTATAGCTTTTGTGGCGTTTCACAATATACAGTTTTCGTTTATGCATAAGACGAAGCATTAGCATGATTAAATATGACGCTGTTTGCAGAACCGCTTACGTCGCATTTCCTTCCAAGTGAAGTTTTCCTTTTGATTTAATCAAAAAAAAAAAAAAAGTATGCTTCAGATATATGAAACCTTTCAGGCAGCATGCATCCACTCTGCAGAAAATAACACAATTAATTGCATGAACTGAATGAAGACAGGAAGACAGAGTGCAACACTGTTCCAAGGTAATGTTAGAAAAGACTTATGTTAGAGCATCTCAGTACTGGCTCATCGTGAGGATTTTTTTTTTTTTTACATTTTACTCTGGGGCAATGGCTCAGGAGGATCAGGAGACTTGTAACCAGTGGGTTGCTGGTTCAAACCCCTGCTCTGTCCATATATTAACATGCTGGTGGTGGCAGCCTGGCTTCTGTCAGTCTGAGCCAGTGGCTCCACTGTAGCTACTGTATGAACAACATATCTTAGTGTAAAGTACTTATGAGATCTTGGATTTGATTAAAAAAAAAAAGTACAAGTAGAAGCCGTTTACCATTTATATGTAAAAAGGATAAACTTTCACCATTGTTAGGCAGGATTAATGTGTGCAAAATTAAAAATTCAATCATCTAATTGTCATGAGCGTCTTGAAAGTTGATCTGTTTCAAAACATCAAAAAAGTTGGAAATATTAACACAAAATCATTGAATCTCTAAAACTAACACTTGACTTTTTGAGAAATAATTTGCTTTATTATAGTTTGAGAATCTTTAGTAAAATTTTAAAAACAACAACAAAAACCCCCACAGCCAATCATATTTAAAAACAATGTTTTAATTAAACAACTAATCAGAGCAAATTAAAACTTTAGTCGTACTGATTTCTGCTTCATAGGAACAGTTTTCTTAGTATTTATTCTGCTGCTGAACAAGTTATTTGCTGCTAGATGTTTGAGAAAATATATTTGTAGTTAGGTTGATTAAAATATTCTAAAATTGAATCATGATATTCTAAGAAAATCTGTGCTAACAGCAATTATGAATAAATGAAGTTGCAAAGACCAACCACATTTAATAACTTTAGTAGCAATAAAAGTGAAAAAAGTACAAAAATGGCAAAAGACATAACATAAACACCACTGGGTGTTATTTGTCTTTGCCAAATGATATAAAAATGTGAGTGTCATTTCCTCAAATCTTTTCTATTTTCTGTCATTTTGTGAACGAATCAATCTCTGAAAAAGTTCAAAATTTTGCTGCAACATTTTGTAGGATACCATAGATTCTTAGCAGTCTGGGGCTTTGTATAAAAACACTTTCATCTTACCAAAGAGGCTGAAGGCTAAAGGTGAACCCAGTGAAGGCTAGACCAAACATTATCACTGCATTCAAGCGGAGAAAGATGAGAAAATGATGTGTTTCCTCTTTGAGCACCGCTACGTGCAATAACATGTAAACGGTAAGAGATGTTGTTGTTGTTTTACGTTTTCCTCTGAGATTTAAAGGTTGTCTGGCAAGCTGAGAGAAAGAAACACTGCAGCCAAAATCTAGACCAAAGTATGGACAGGATTTACTGTATGTGACACTATGAGGACGGTAACTGTGTTGTCAGAATAAGGCATTTCTAAACATGTAAAACACATAGATCTGTATTGTATTAGCATTGATGGTGTGAATGTCACAATCCTTCTTCCCATCTCCCCACTGATATAAAAGCAAGCAATAAAAAACATGCTTTGGGTGAAAAAAAAAAAAAAAGACTCTGTCACCCCCTGATGGGATGACGCCCTGGGCAGTGACCGCTATCACCCATATCAAAAACCACAACTGGAATTACACCTAAAAGTGCAGCCCAACAGAGATCATACACCTCAGCATCATACACAGTGTCCAGAAGTTGATCTCTTTGCTAAAACCACAAAAAATATAAATAAATTAAAATAAAAAGTTATACAGGAGAATGAAGAAAACGACTTAGGACATTACCTGTATCTCTCTCGCATGGTAAATGATAATCAGCCCCAGGAGAATGATTGTAGAAAGGCTTATCAGGCATTTTAGAGCTAATGAATACAGGGATTCCTGCAAAAGAGTGAAAACACGAAAGCCAAACAAGACTAAACATGATGACAATACATGCACAATTTAAAAATATATATAGTAAGTGCTTTTTACACCATTGCAACAAGCCAGGACTTTGCAGTTTTTTTTTTTTTTTGTTTTTTTTTTTTAAATCATAATCATTAGTGTTCTCTTTTATGGTTGGGCAGCAGAGGGCCAATCGGCCTGTATGTGTTGGGACGCTGCACTACGCAGACTTTTCTTCCACACTTTTGGAAGAAGTTGTTTAAAATATACGAGTTGCATCCACAGTGACAGAGCAGAGCAGTGACTAAATCGCCCAAGCGGGACGTGAAGTTTGAGTAAATACGCACCTTGCCATAGGCTCCCCATGAGAGTTCAGTCTCTATAACCATAACAACGATCCCAAACATCCCAAAGATTAAAGCATAGTCACTGAGACGCTTCCTTTTCTCAAACAAGGCCCGCCGGTGCCCCAGCTTCTCCCCAATGTTCTGGTTCTTCTTTTTCCCCGATTTGCCGGTGCTGTGGCCGCAGCCTGCCCCTGCTGAATTGTTCTCCGGCTTGGATACTAGAGTGTCCGACGCATCTGCGGCGGAGATGGGCTGCAGAGGCTGGGACTCGGAATCGAACTCGTGTATGTTTCTGCGGGACGAGCTCAAGTTGCTCAGCGGCCGCATGACGCCGCCGTTGTATCTGCAGCTGCTCATGGCTATTTCATTGTAGGAGTTGCTGTCTTTGTGGCTGCTCCCCTGGCTGCCCCGCTGCCGATACTGCTGCTGCTGCTGTTGCTGATGATGATGTTGGTGGTGAGGATGATGATGTCTGGTTGAACTACCATGACTAGAAGGTGTGAAGTCGCAGGCGGTGCTGTGCTGGCAGCCCTGCCTCGAAGACGTCTCGGAAGGTGTCCTCAAAGTTCCCACAGTGGTCGGCGACGTCCCGCGAAAGACGAGGCTTTTTCTCGCATCACAGGTGGTGCAGCTATTGCAGGTACAGCATTGGTCGTGCTGCCTGCCGATGCGCTGCTGCTGCTGCTCCGGTCCGCAGTAATAGTGCTGGTACTTACAGTGTTGGAGCTGCTGTTGCTGCTCTGGGAAGAAGTCGTTGTGCAGCTGGAAGGGGGTGTCCATGTCAGTGCTGCCGATCACAGCAGCGGTCAGGAGCCACAGAGCACCCGACAAAGGGCGTTATGGTCCTCCTCACAGGAGGACGGAGCCGCTGCATGAGCAGATCCATTTCGGCTCCGGTAGAATGTGAGAGATGGACCTCCGATTGGGCAGAGGGGGGGGGGCAGGAAGGGAGGTGGGGGCAGGAAAGGGCGGGCGGGGGACCAAAACAACTGTTTCGACGTCACGAAGAAGGTTGGAACGTCAAGTTCTGCCTGATATTATCGATATCAGTACAAACTATCAGTGCAGATCGATTTAACAAGACAATTGTGCCACGAAAAGGGTTAAAATTTTCGGCGTATTCAGTTTTATTCAAATTATTTTTAAATATACCATTACATTTATTTTAATTAATAAAAACCTATTTTATTATTATTATTATTATTATTATTATTATTATTATTATTATTATTATTATTATTATTATTATTATTCCACCCAAATATCTCTTCATAGCCACACATAAGCTAAGCGTCCCTTTACGTCCTCTTCACATTTATTTATTTGCTTTAAATCAGGGCTTCCCCAGCCCTGGAGAGCTATTATCCTGCAACTCTTAGATGCATCCCTTCACCAAGAAGCCTGAGCTAAAAGGCTGAAATTCATCAGTAGTCGTTCAACTCTGCAGAAGTTAGGTGAGAAGCCATTCATTTGATTCAGCTGGAGAGAGGATGGGTGGCAGGACAGCAGCTTTGGACTTGGATAGGGCTGAACTTGGGCAATTCTGCTTTAAGTACAGCAAACACATTGAATACGGACACAAAATTATTCATATTCAATTAACATTTTCATGTCTTCTAAAGCATTTACACACATATCTGTAATCTGTATTTAATTAAGATTTAAGTCATGAAGTTGAAGCAGGAAAAAAAAAGATAAACGTTTTGAACATCTTTTACAAAAAAAGAAATATGTGCACTGTGATGCAGTAGTTAGCCCCAGTTTACTCTGGTGTCATTAAACAGGTTAATAAGTTTGTTAGTCCAATCCCATATTGCTTTTGTGTGTCCTGTCCTGGCTTAAGCAAAGAAGATGTTGGATCTGACTGCCTCGCTATTCTGTAAAAAAATAAAATAAAATAAAATTCACAAACAAAATAATGAAAGTTTCTGCATGTAAAGGCGGTGGGAACAAAAGTCAAATGATTTTCTGCCGCATCTGCAGTAAAATGTAATTTTAAAGAGTAACGTTTCATGAAGGGTGCATACTTGGTGGCGTCAGCATCATGCTGTGGGAATCCTGATGGAAAGATGGAGAGAACCAAATACGAAGCAGTCCTTGAAGACAAGGAATGTTTTTGCATCAAAGTGGGCTAGAATGGCCCAGATGAAATCCGGATTTAAATCCAGTTGATCGTATGTGGAGAGGAGTTCATGTTCACATAGATTCTTCATCCAATCCAGCTGAATTTGAGCTATTTTGCAAAGAGAGACAGACAAAGATACACAGATGGAATAAAATATTTGCAATTGCATATGACGATGGCTCCTTTTGCTACAACACCAAAGTGTTTATCTATTACATAGAGCCTCAATAAAACACACTGAAGATGGTGGAATAAACGTAAAAAAAAATATAAAATACTAGACATCGTTTCATTGCACATACCTTAAAACTATGATTTCATTCTGCTCACAGGGCGCTGTGACAGGGTCGGTCCGTATGGAGCACATATGACCAGAGTTTGTGTGTTCAGCCAGAGACTGATGGGACCACTGGTGGCTGTGTTATTATGGAGCAGGAGAGTTATATCCCCCCAAGGAATTACAGCCAACTACCCGCGATTGAGTAGCTGGTGAGACATAAAAAAAAAAGCCCGAATTCAAATCATCCACGCCTCTTGAATTTACAGCAGCAACAAATTAGGTATCAGAGCCTGTATGCTGGAGAAATGTTTTCTGCATTTCAAGGGGCTTCCGTTTTTGTACCCCCCCCTCCCCCCGCCCTTTTAACAGGGGTTTCATTGTTTCAGTCGTAGTCCAATCATTCACTAACAGTCATTTGTGGAAACAAAAATAATGACTATAAACCTGCAGAAAAAAAGAGTGTGAAAATGCAAGCATGCCGTCATTTGTTACATTAGGAAAGAGGAAAGTGGAGCTGTCAGCGGTGCCAAAAAACAGCCAATCAAAGAAGTAACTTTCAGCACGGCGGACAGCTCCACTCGCTCATTGATCGCAAGCAGCCCCTCAATAAAACAACCTCCCTGCACAGGATCGCAATGCGCACTTACTCCTGATTGGCTGGAGACGAACACCACGTGACACACCCCACCTTCCTGAAGCTGAAGCTCGCCTCTTTTTTCTAGGTGGAGTGAAAATGAATGAAACAGACAACAGACTTTACTATCTATCTATCTATCTATCTATCTATCTATCTATCTATCTATCTATCTATCTTTTAGTGCAGTTTTCCTACTATCAGTTCTGTGAGGTTCGTTATTTCTCCCTCTAGTGGTGGAACCGATAAATCATTACACAAAGCGCTGTACAAAGAAAAAGAATATTGTAAGGGTTTAGATGTTTAATCAATGTAACATTTGTCCTTTCTAACAATTAAAATTACACCACTGACTATGGGAGACTTGCTCAAGAGCCATAACTTATTGCTTGCACTGGTGAATTTTGAATGAAGAATGAATTTCAGCATAATAATACTTTGTGTATAACACAAAGGAAATGATATACAAATAGAAAATGGAAACTCTACTATAAAACTATAAATAATTTCCCTCTAAAGATAAAAACCCTGTTTATTTCCTTTTGGTTGTTTAAGTTTTTTTCTTTCCTTGCTGTTTTTCTGTGCTGATTTGAGACACGTCTTTAAAAGCAGTTTAAAAAGACTGCTTGGTTTTCTGAACAGCTCACGCATTTCCCCTCAAAATTTAACCTGAGAGCAATGCAAGGTGGTAAAGAAATCATTTCAGCACATTTACTAAAATCAAAGAAAAATGTATTTAAATGTTTTTGGTTAATCAGCGTGACACTTTTGGATGCAGTGATTCAAACAAGAAGTTCAAGGTATTTTGATAATCTTGACATGCATGACTGACAGCAAATAATACTTTTTTTCAAAACTGAAAATACGAACATGGTATTTATTCATGTAATGGATCACTGGTGTTTGAAAGATACTTTGAATGATACATTATTCTGTTTCTTTTTTAAATTAATCTTTAAGTAAGCAGGAAATATATTTAATTATTGATAAAATGGGTAAAACTGTGTTGCTAATGTGCATAAATCAGTCAATGTCAAATCTGTTCCAAAAATCTGTAAAATGAATAATTTCACTTCTGAATTTAGTTTGTCATCAGTTTTAAATAATTCCATTTGATTCCGTGTTAAAAAACTAAAAGGATGGTTGGTTAATGTAATTAAGAGTTGTTTTTATTATTTATCAAATTCTCCAATATTGACTTATCAGAAGTAAAAAGAAAACACACAAATAATACTGCCATAGGGGAAAATGTTTCCTTCTGTATATAAGAAAATGAAGATTCAAAATGTAATCTAAATTTATTAAAAATTCAAATTTAACTCTCACTTGTCTCTCGGGAGCTTAAAGGAAGAAACTTGAGGCTTGAGAGTTGAGTTTTCCATTCAGCCTCTCCTGGTTCTTTTAAGTGTTTGTTTGCTCCCGATACTAAATTTGGAACCAGGCGATCTGCTTGAAGAAAGTCACTGAGGGATGCTGAACACATTCCAGGTGTGGAGGAAAATCGAATCAAAAATCTCACGGGAACGTCAGACAAAAATTAGATGAGTGCGGGAAGGTGCACAATGCAAACAAAAGCACTTATCATAATAGAGTCTGACACTGTGATCCGTCCTCTTATTGAGTTTGTCAGGCAATAATTCTTGCTGGTTCAGGTCCTCTTCTGTGTCTCCTGACTGAGTCCGATATCGGCTAACTCAGGATCTGTCTCAAGGGCTGAATCAACCAATCAGGAATTGACTTTAGAAAATTGGAGAAATTGATTTATTGTTGTTTTTTTTTTCTGATGAGATGAGAGAGATGAGTTTTAACAGTAATCACTGAATACAGAGTTTATATTTGTCATTGAAGGTTTAACCCATCAACAAATATTTAAAGCTAAACAGTCGTTTGAAACACTTTTCCAGCGTCTGGTGCAATGGATCTGAGGTCGTAAAAACGTAAATGTTTTTTGAATATTTTGGGGTGATGCCGTTTGCAGGTAGGCGTACGCTCTAGCTAAGTTTGAAGAGCCTTAGTAAAAGCAGTTAAATGTCTGTGTAAAGTCAGTTTTAATGTTTTCTTTACATAAGTGACCCAAAATTGGAAAAATGATCATCTTGTCATCTTTTCATGACGTTTTTCACTTCATCACTTAACTAGAATCATAAATCTAGAGAAGATGATCCTTTTTTCCTCAGAAATGGTTGGCATATCCCGAAACATCACACATTAGGTTTGACTGGTGCAGCTCTCTTTAACTTATTTATTTTATGTGAATGCAAGTACATTAAAAAGACAGCAGCATTTTTTGCTTCTTTCCAAATGCAGCTATGTTATCTTATATGATCCAAACCACAAACTCTCAGGATCTGTCTGAGATCCTGAGATCTCAGACAGATCTCAGGATCTCAGACAAACTCTGAAATCCTGTTTTGATCTGTTTTGATCATACTGACACACAGGCTAAACGTGTTGATGAAGCAGCAAAAAGGAGCAGACTGCTTAGTCAACAGAAAGAGTAATTCAGAAGTGATTTCCTTTGGGTGACGGTGCAAGTCCATTTGGAACAAGAACATCAAGACTCTTGACCTCAATAGATACCCGGGTGTTTTAATCCATCTACTGCAGCACATGTGAGGCACTGCCACACCTGGAAGATGCTTGATAAAAGATCCCCGACCCCTGACGCCTGTTTTATTTTAATGCACAGAGGCTTTGAATCATTTCAGGGCTTCGTCTTCATCATCTGCAGGTGGGATTAATGGCACAAAGTCTAAATGGTCATATCCCACTAAATGAAATATTTATTCGGCTGTGAAGTTATAGACAATTATCACATTTTTATTGGTGTAACAGACAAACAAGAGGAGGAATTAGGAGAAATCAGGAGGAAAGCTGCAGTGCTTGGGCTTTCATTTGTTCTGTTATGCTAAGGAGAACAGCTCGCTTGCATCATTTGTCTAATGTGCACTTTGAGGAAAAGGTAATTGCAAATTTATGCTTCTGATTCGGTGATGAAACATTTTCAGTCCTGATTGCGGTTTACTCTTTGACAACGGACAGATTCCATAAAGCGGGACGAGATTAGTCACCGACTTTCATGAATGTCATGAATAAATATAAAATGTAACCTGTCGTGGAATTTGCAGTAATTGTTCAGATCACTGTATTCTTGTACAGGACATTTTTTTTAGGCAATATAAAAAGCAGAATTTGTAAAAACGCACTTTACTCCAATTTAGCTGCACACGCTCTGATTTATGTTTGGTTTTTATTCCTGACTGCACACTTTCCTCAGTTTGTTATTTTGTTTATTGTAGTTATTGATTCAGTATAATTATTACTGATGGGTCCAATAAATCCTCACACATCTTTAAATTAGTAACTGAATTATGGGGCAGATGTAGAAAAGATATTGTCAGAATATTTTTGACAGATTAAGAAGCTGATTTAAATCTGTAACATTCATGTACATCAGTGTTATTTGAAGGTGCCATCAAATATGTCGCAGAAGAATCCACCACAGATTAGGAGGCCACCAGTTATGCCTTAACGAGCAGCTGAGACACTAAGGCAGATTTCTGCAACTTCAGTCCTCAAGGTTTGGTTTCCTTCAACTTTTTCAACGTGTCCCTGATTCAACACATCTGAATCGAGTAAGCAGGTAATCAGCAAGACTCTACAGAGCCTGGCTGCACTGCCAGCCGTTGCAGACTCTTGATGCTGAATAAATCACAGAAAAGTCGCACTAACAAAATCCAGTGAACTGCAAACCTAAGAATACTCTGTAACTGGAAGTAATACTCAATGCTTGTATAGAGGGCCCCAGTAAATGTTATTTATTCTGCAAACAGCAGCTGCGTCTTGAGGTCAAAATTCTGTTCATGTATCTGTACACTGAGTATGACACCACCAGAATGACTCAGATTAAGTGCTGCAAGCATCTAATTCATAGAGCTACTTGAGCAAATTCTGTAAAGAAAACAGCAATAACATTTAGTAATATAGAACTTTTGGATTGTGCAAAAGAATCTTTGTTGTTTGTGTATAAATTGTTTATTCCTCCTAAAGTTTATGTAGAAAATTAAAAAATCCATTTTGCTTTCTTTCTCGTTAGCTCGTGTTTGAAATTTGTGAATTACGTTCATTTGAAATTTGTCAGAATGTTGTTTGACGGTTTGAAAGTTTTACAAACAAAGCTTTTGCTCATGTTTGTTCTTTCATAAAGTTGCATAAAATATGTAAAGCAATAACTTGCTAAAAATGTACAATTATACATACAGCAATAGTTTGCTGCCCTTTTAGCACATGCTAAGATTTGAATTGCAGGAACACGTTAAGAATTAAATGATTAAGAACTCTGTTGAGAAGGAGACAATAATGTGATTAGAGCTACAACAAGCAAAAATGTTAATACAATAATAAAAAACTGTTTAAACATGAAAACTTGCAATTAATTACACCATTTGGACTGTTTTTCTGTGCATGTCTTTGTCCCAGTTGTTCTTAGAGTTACTCAAACATGACTTATTCAGCTGCAGGTCATATGGAGACAGGATACCTGACCTGTGTGAAAAGCTCACCCTTCTGCAGCAGTCTGCACCTGTTTCTGCTGCTGTTCCTCCTCTAGTGTCCCTGATACCTGAGTCAACAGAGCTTTCAGGCATGCCACATTGAGCAGAAGAGCTATTTATGTTGAGCAAAAGATTTAGAGGCAGTCTAACTCCAAGTGCCACATTCAAGGACATGATGGCACGCTAAGCAAGATTTGACCCTCTGCTTCCCAGTTTATTCCAGGAAGTGGGATGATAAATTGATGCTGAGCTGATCTGGTTGAAAATTGTTATTTTTTTTTTATTTATTTATTTTCTGTTTGAGAATGAGACACTGGCTTGCATGCACTTGCAGCCTAATTGGCCTGTTGGTTTATTGTTTCATAAACAAGAGTGTTTTATGGCCGAATGACACTCCGTGAAAATGCAAAACGAGAAGCGAGCTTTCTGATTGCATTTTGAATTTTGACAGCACAAAAAAAAAAAAAAAAAGATTTATTGACTACCTCACAAGAGGACTTCAGAAATATCTGAACACATAGGGAGCATCAATTCCTGGAAAATTTCTTTACATAAGTTTGTTTTGTTTTCCTGCTGTGCCAGTCAAGTCTGCTGTCACTTGCAATAAGGACTGATCTACAGTGACTGGCGTTTTCAGGACAACATTTTTTTATCCTGTTCTTGAAATATTTTTTTTTTGTGTTAGTGGGGTTATAAAGGTCACGTGGTTCTATTTTACTGGAAGGCTTGAGACAAAATAACATGTTCAAATCCATACATCTTGCACTCTGAGAGCTGAGGTTTGTGTTGTGGTGATGAGACATTGTTTGAATTTAATGTGAAGAAATACCAATAATAATAGGAAGAAATTATACGCCCCAAAAGGTCCCCTTCACTTTACACCGAGGAGAAGACACAGCATGTTTGTGTGGACGTGAACAGGTCCTTGTAAAGTGAACCCATGAGTCATTCATTATTCATCGTGATCAAGCATTGTGTGACTCTCCGTCTGCTTGGAAGGACCTTACAAATTTGGCTTGACTCCTTGAGTGTCTGCTTCTGCTGCCAAGCCTTTCTCTAAAGACCCCAGCGTCAGCCCACATGAAACAACCAATGCTCGGTTATTTGTGCACAGAATCCTATGTGGAGAAAATCAGCTGCTGTACTGCTTATCTGTTTCTGATTAAACTCAGTGCAATGGATATAGAAAAAGTTAAATATGCATGGAATATCTGGTGTGCTTGACTAAGACTTTAATAACCAGTCACAGCGAAATGTAACAAACTGTTACATCATGCAAATGTTTTTCATGCATTCTTTGGATATGAACACAAAGTGAAACATCAAATGGTAATTTAGGAAATATAAGCAGGGGTTTTATTCTGGATTAATCAGCCGGTTGCACATTTACATGTTTAGCATCAAATCATTTGCAAGCAGGAAAAAATATTCTGCAGCCTTTCTGAGTCTTGTGTAGAGAGGAACAAATGCAGTCCAAACAGTTTGCAATCTTGTGATTTACCTTCTACTTTAATTAGGGATTGACAAGACAAGCTGTCTTTTAAAGATAAAGAGAAGAAATGTGACATCACTCAGTGCTTTGCACTATTGATTTTGAGATTTGTCTCTAGGCTTCTGGAGCTAGAAAAAATATGCAGAGAATTGAGTTCAGTGCAACAGTCAAGGACAAAGAAAAAAGTCTGGTTGTTAATGCATAAATCATCTGCTGGTTCTTTGGCTCTAAAATATTACAAGTATAGGCAGACCCCCCAAAGACTGCTTTATTATTTATCTAACCATTTACAATATTAGCAATCTTCTTTTTTGCACGCTTAAGAAGGAGCAAGTCAAAGTATGTCCTTAGATAATCCTGCCATATTAAATGATAATGGCTGCATTCTATTATTACTTTTTACAACTTTAAACCCATATTTTGTTTTCATATCGCAAAGCAGAAAAAGAACAAGAAAAAAAATCTATTTTTTTGCCCTAATTGTTCCTTTTTGAAGAAATTGGCTGTTTGTCCTGTTATTAAGTATACTTTTTGTTTCGTTTTTAAACAGATTTATGTTTTTACTTTTATTTTTTACATTTGAAATGAATATAAATTCTGTATTTTTATATCCAAGCAAACTTAAAGTAAAAAAAAACAAGTAAAAACAATTCACTACTTGTTTTAACACTTAGTACAAGCAGCTTTTATCAGTGGGTCTCTCCTTTGACATCCCTAAAGGTCAGAGCATATTTAGTGAGGACAGAAAGATGTTTTTAGAAGATATTTTGAAAAGCTCAACACGCGCTCTCATAAAGCCTTTAGGAACAGAAGAGGCCCACAGCATCACAGATCCTCCGCCATACAATATTTGTTTCTGTGGTGCAGCAGGAGACCAAGCCTTAGGAAAATAAGACTCCACAAAAACCACTTTATTTCCTCACATAGAACTCAAGTAAACTACAGCATGCATTGCAAGATAAGTAACAACACTGTTCCAATTGAAGTCCCAGCCGCATTTACGTTTGTGATTATGAATTTTCTTTTTTGGCATTCCTCCCAAACATCCAGGTGGGCACAGAAATGTTTAATGATCGTTATGGAGACTCGGCGACCTCAAGAAGTCACTATTTGCTCCAGTTATCAATCAATAAAATTTAGAGATTTTTAGGTTGATTCCCCTTCTCCTCCCTGTGCCAGGTGGAGAATTAAACTTGGTTTTTAGTCCCTTTTTTCATCTAATTTAAACTTTTTATTTTTAGCTCTGCTTGTAAATACCAATTAAATTGTATCCCAAATCTTCAGCATGAAACCGAATCTATAACTAAACTAAAGCTTTAGCTTAGAATTTAATGGAAAAGACAAAAAGATTATTGAAAATCTTTTGCTGATTAATTTGCTATTTCACACAATTTCCTTATAGTCATTTATTCTCTTTTGCTTCGTTTGTTCAGTCTTTTCCAAAATGTTCAAAATGAATCTATGTGCAACATCATGTTTCCGTTTCACATTTATAATCAGCATCTGTTTCCCCAATTCCCCTGAAACAAAATGAAATGCGTCTCGTTAATTAATCTGCTGATTTCAGTCCTTTAATTCCTCCGCTGACTAAAATATTCAGTTTGCTCACCCAGATTTTCTTCTCTGCTTATAACCAGACGCCTGGAGCAGAGGGAGTGGATTGATGGAGACTGGCTGGATTTTGCAGTTTCACTGGTGCCAGTTCATTTGGATCAAATTAATCTTTATTAATACCTCAAAACAGGGTGTGAGCTAAATTAACTGTGTCCCTGAATGCAAGAAATTCTGTGCTTGCTAATGTATCTGAACTGTATCAAAACAATAAGAAAAAAACTCACAACATATGATTGTTTAGCAGCTGCCTCTATCTCACCAGATGTTGCAATCAGTACTAGAGAAACCTGGATAGAGAAACAATGTATCATATCTCATGTGTGGGTTTTTTCTGCCTGAATATGAACACATTAAAAGAGCAAAGCATCTGTTCGTCATCAGACATCACCGGATTGTTTGGTGGGAACTTTGGTGGTCAGATATTGACTGCTGCTCCACTTCAAAAACTAGAAATTATCCCATAATTCTCTTTTTACATATTGCCTCATGAGTAGCTCCACATGTTTTCGATGTTCTTACCACCTGAAGCTTCAGAAGTGGGACATGTGGCTGAAAATTCGGCCCGACACAGAGGGTTTTTTTTTTTTTTCACTCTGTGTGACTGTCATCAGAATCAGATTTGGGTGTTAAAATGTGAAAAGCAGCAGTTTGGATAAATCCGCAAAGAGCTCCAGGCTGCTATTCTTAATCTTCAAGCTCTGAAAAATACACTTTCTGTTCCCGCCACAGGGTAAAAGATGAGCAGCTCCAATTTACCACTCCCAGCAGAGCTGCTTAACATGCTGGATCTCTTAACAGTAAAATATAAAGTCGTTTTTTTTGTCCTTTTCTTTCTCTGCCTATTTCTGGCCCGAACATGGTATCCTCAAAGCAACACCTCAGGATCTCTCCGTGCTCAGTCAGGAAACGGCTCATCACAAAATATTCCACAGCATGACATGTTTAATTAAGTTTGTTAACTGGATGATGCTAAATCAGACCCTGAAATATAGTTGAGACAGTTTGCAGATTAAACAGGTTTGATAGAAGTGAAATACCCGCACAGCAGACACTTAAAATGTTTCGTCAGCTTTAAAAGATCTTAAATATTTCATAGTAGATACTTTAGTTAATGAATATGTTTTACTAATGCCGGAGGAAAGACAGGAAAATGTTGCAGTCTCCCTTAGATTTACTCCCAGACAATAAATAACCGTACACCTTTCTAAAAATCTTGCAGTAATAATTAACCAACTTTGGTTGCAAGAACACACACGCAGCTTTTTTAATCTTCTTACCAGCCTTGGTGGCCACAGTTATGGTGACTTGCAGTGAGGCTTTTGCATCAATGGGTGCATTTGTGCCGACTGTTCTTTTAAGAATGTGTTTAGTTAAGCCACACTGGAGGTTTTTTTTGGGAATGAACAGTCAATTTAAGGTCTGAATTAGATTTAAAGAGGCAGTATTATGTTCTTTCCAGGCACATAGTGCCATTTTATAGCACAATCAAGTAACTGTTACCTTCAGTTGTTACAACAATGCTGAATATATCAAATATGACTTAAAAGAAAACTGACTTTGTAATTTAACACCGGGAAATTGGGCCTCTGTCTTTTTAAAAACTCCTGCTCTTTTTGAAACTCCTCTTTCAGGAAGTCATCACAACATCACTCCTCTATTAACCCTTTAACAAAGTTTTCCCAGTGTTGTACTGAGAAGCAGCTGGTATAACGTGCTAATCAGTTATACAACCAGGTGTTTGCTAATTGCTGCTGGCTAGTCTGAAGGAGCTGGGTTGGGGTGGGCTGCTACATGAGGGGGAAGCTCGGAAACTTGGAAACGGCAGCTTCGAGGAGGAGCTTCATCCTCTGAGGAGGCGCTCGGTCCCGCCAAGCTGAATGTTTGACATGGGAAATTATGCATGAAAGAATCAAGGGAACGCTCCAGGTATGTTTTCATGAGGGAATAACGTTATCACATGACATACACCTCAAAAAGTCGATTTTACAAAATGCTGCTCCTTTAAGCAGCATTTTGCTTGTCCACTTTAGTCCACTTTACGCAGTGGACTCCATAGGGTGCTACAGACAATTTTCCTGCTGCATAACCCCAGTGTGCTTGGGCTAAATCTCATGAACTGATGACCTTATGATAACCGGCTACAGCAGAATTCATGGAGCAGAATAAATTGGTTTTGCTCCATGTAATTGGCTCCATCAATTATTTTGTTGCGAGGAAATGTGAAGCAGGCCTTTGTGTTTTTTATTTTTTTGCAGTGAGCAGTGGATCTTTCCCATGATGCCCTTTCTTGATGTTAAATCATGAACAGCGACCTAAACTGAGGCAGGTGAGGCCTGCAGTTGTTGAAGTGCTGTTTTCCTGGATGAACACTCGAGGCGCTCTTGAAGTAGCTTGCATGTGGTCAATTTTTTTGCTTTTACATAAGTTATTATTAATAACTTAGATATCAAAACTTACTTGATGATCTGAAACATTTAGGTGTGACAAATAAAAAAAAAGAAAGAAAGAATATGTTGACAGGGGTTAATAAATTTCCACCCAAGTAGAACAACAAAGCATTTCTGCTTCGTCACTCTACTTCACAATTCTGCTTTGGCCTCAAAACAAAGTAAATCATTTCAGAACTCAGTTATAAGATGGGCTTAGTGAGTACAAATGAATTGAGAAGCCACATAGCGACACACTCCAAACATGCCACAACACCTGACTCTCCTCGTAAGGGATTTTTGTCTTTTTATGAATTTCTTTGAACTGCTCTGTTGAAAAAAATGTGCTGAACAAATGAACTGCCTTACTTTACAATTTTTATTTTTGCCCCTCCCTTTTTTGTTACAACCGTCTTCAGTTATTTAACAGTAGTTTCTTCTTTTAGTACCAATAATTATTGTGTTTTATCTGGTGAAATAACAAATTTAATTATCCTAACCTAACATTCCAGCTTTTGTTTGGTGTGTGTATCTGCAGCTGAACTATCCCGTCCTCATTTTGGCCATTTTCATCTGCAGCATCGGGGGGACATTTCAGTATGGATTCAATATTTCTGTGATGACTTCCCCCTCTCAAGTAAGTAGAATAATTTTAGCCAATGAGGGAATTCGGTCTTTTTAACCAGATATGTTGGATTTGGGGCACCAGACAATTTATGAATGAATACCTGTGTGTTTTCCTGTTGCAGTTCATAAAAGAGCTGGTGAATAAAAGCTGTGTGGAAAGATTCGACCGAATCTTAATAGACTGGGAGGTGTCTCTCATCTGGTCCTTCACAGTGTCTGTTTTCTGCATCGGAGGGTTGCTGGGATCGCTGATCGCAAGTTCTATCAGTTCAAGATTTGGCAGGTTGGGACACAACTACAGCTTCAGTCAGCGTTTTGATTCAATGCTGCTGAGTGTAACTAGACACCCCATGTTTGTCTCCTCCCCAGAAAGCGCTGCCTTCTATTAAATAATTTTTGGGCTATATTAGGAGCCATATTGATAATCTTGAGCCGAACAGCCAATTCCTTTGAGATGATAATGGTGGGAAGATTTCTCTACGGCATCAATGCAGGTAATCCCCCCAAACCCTTCCGCATTATATGCCCATTTATCCTGTTTTACAAGCAGTTTGAGTGTTGCAACTGGTTTGTGTTCAGGGATTGGTCTCTCGGCTCAAGCGATGTATCTCACCGAATCTGCTCCTAAGAATCTGAGAGCGATGGTGGGCGTCACCATTGCGACCGCTTTGGCCATCGGGAAGTTCTTTGGTCAGCTGTTGGGGATCAGGTGAGCTGAACTGGGTCAAATGAGCAATCCAATATGGATCTATGGTCATGTATTAGTCTATTTTAATGACACCGGGCTTCATAGAAACACAATAGTGTGAAAAGTCCTGTATTTCCAGGAGCTATCTGGTTCTGTCGTATTTTTTTAAGTCTTTCTGTCAACTTTAGACCTCAATGTTGGTACTAAATACTTGTTTTTATGTGTTACCAAATGTACTTTTTCTTGTGATATGACGTTTTCCCTTATATAAAATAATTGTCATTGTGATTACAGTGTTTTTTTTTTGTTTACGTAAAAAACATGACTTAATAGTTAGAAAATGATGTAGATTTGTTCCCTGTGGCCCTCTCCGCTCTTTATCTCATCTGTTCTCTCTTACCTGAGCAGACACTATGCTTGTCATTTGTGTTTGTAGTTAGATCATTTTAGCGTTTTCTCATTAGGGCATCTCCATCTTGACTCTTTCCTTTATGTTGAGTTTAGTTCCTTCTTGTGTCCATTTCGTTGTCTGCTGGATTCAGTTGTCGGTCTTGTTGTTATGTAATTCCCTTCGTTGTTTCTGTAACTCCTCCTGAGTTCCTGTCTGCACTTTGGTCCAACGTATGCTGATATGTTCAGGTACAAGAACTGGATGGAAACTGAATGAATAAGCAGCCTTAAATAAAAATCCATTTTTTTCTTGTGGCTAAGTCTTGAAAAAATATTTTTGTCACATAATCTTGACAAAATTTGATGCTTCAATTAATCAGATATTTCTCTCAGGCAGAATGGATCAGTGTTTACATCTAACATATTTAATTAACATCAGTACATAAAACTAAAGTTGGGTTAGTTAACTTCTGGCCCAATTCAACCCTCATTCTCCCGACAGAATGCTTTCTTATTTAACTGGACTTGTTAATGATTTGTGTGTTTGATGTCCTGACTGTTGCTTCATCTCAAAGTGACTTTTTCCCTTACACAGAGAGCTGCTTGGCACAGAGAAGAGCTGGCCCTGGCTGCTTGGTTTCAATGGCTTCACTGCATTGTTCCAGCTCTGCACTCTGCCTCTCCTGCCAGAGTCTCCCAGGTTCCTGCTGCTGGAAAGAGGAGACCTCCAGGCCTCTGAGAAAGGTTTGATATGTGGTTTTCCTGCCCTAAACTAATGGAAAGTGTTCCATAATACACTTTCCTTCATTTTGTTACTATTTGCAAGCAGCTGCACCTGAATGCACCATTTTCTCATTCTCGCTTAGCTTTTAGGAAACTATGGGGCAAAAAAGATCACAGCAAGGAAGTTGTGGAGATGCTGGAGGAGAAAGCAGCTCTGCAGAGCATCCGGAGCTGCTCGGTTCTGGAGCTATTTCAGAACCGAACAGTTCGCTGGCAGCTCCTCAGCATTGTTATCGTCTTCACCTCGCTGCAGCTCTGTGGCATTAATGCTGTGAGTTACACTCACAAATGCAAATAGCCTTGATTTACTCTGCATACAGAGAGCCTTTTTATTGTGAGCAGAATTGATGATCTGTGTTTGTATGAATTTCCAAAGCATGGAATTGCTCACTGCACAATTACAACCAAATAAAAAGGGCCCAAGTAGAGATGCACCAATTAGATTTTATGATTTTAGATTTTTTGTCGCTAGTTTTTGAAATTCTGACCTGAGGATTTTTAAATAAAATGATAAATTTTTATAAAATTTTAACTGACTTAACAGTTATCCGTCTATTCATCAGTGAAAATCTACAGTGATGTCGTAGAGCAGAGGTATCTGTAGATAAAAACTACTTAAAATGAACTGTATAAGTAATTTCTCTCAGTGCATCCCTGCAAATATGTTGTTCTAAATTAAACCTCATATGTTCAACTGTTTCTCTTCAGGTGTATTTTTACTCTTTTGATGTATTTCGAGCTGCAGGGATCCAAGAACACAGGTTAGCGTACGCTGCCTTGGGGACAGGCCTCTGTGAATTAACCACCTCTATAGCCTGTGTAAGTCCTCCTTCACTGATTTCCACTTATTAATATTGTTCTGTTCAGTAACTTTAGGTAAAACATCCTGACAGCTTATGTTTAATATCGTAAGTTTATTTTCCTTTTTATCACATCTAAATGTTGTGTTTCAGTTTAAGCTGTTCTGAATATGTTTGTGTGTGTTGATAGCGCCTCCATGTGGTCAGTGAGAGCTGAACATTTGCACTAAGATGTTAAATCTGTATTCAATTTGCAGTCAATGATAATTGAGAGCATGGGCAAAAAGGACCTGATGTTCAGAGGTTACATAGGAATGGCTGCATCACTGGGCCTCCTCTCTGTCACTGTTTACTTTCAGGTGAGTTTATAACCCCCCCGCCCCCAGATATATCTAATGTATATTTATTCACAATTTGTTCCCTCTGTGTGATATGACTCCAGGAAAAGGGATAAAATATTCTCTTGTTCTCTGCAGAAAACTGTCTGGTGGCTGCCGTACTGCAGCATGGTTCTCGTTTTCGTCTTCATTTTCTTCTTTTCCAGCGGACCAGGTGTGTTTGCTTCACAATGCTCCATTACATTTTGCTCATTTCTAAATTAAAAGCTATGCATAACACCTTCTACTACTCTGTTTTGTTTTGGGGTTTTTTTTTTATCCTAAGCTGCAACGACGATTCCTCTTCCAGGGGAGATTTTAACTCAGTCGTTTAAATCAGCTGGATACACAGTCGGATGCACAGTGAACTGGACCTGCCTGTTTGTTCTGGGGTCACTTTTCCCCATCTTGGTGGTGAGTGCCTCAGCATCAAAATGTCCATATCCTCAGCTACAGTTCAGATGTGTTAGCTTGTAAATTAATTTGCAATTTCAAATGTTTCCAGGAGCACCTTGGCAATTTTTGCTTCCTCATATTCATGGCTGTTTGCCTCGTCTGCGGGTTTCATGTGAGGTTCAACATGCCGGAGACCAAAGATCGAACAGCACTGGAGATATCTGCTGAGTTTGACAGGATGCATGCCAAAGATAAAACCTCACAGAAGAAAAACTCTTCTAAAATCTGTGAAATCAAAGCACAAGAGACCAAATTATGATGCAGTGTTTGGGCAAAGCTTACAGCTACTTCACAATAAAGACTAAGATTGAGGAAGCGTGAAGGTGTTACATTCCTTGGGAATTTGGCTTTTGATTTTGTTTGTAAGTGATAATTTTGCTTTGCGTGAGTCATTTACGTTTTACATTTACGTCATGAAGCCTAGGAGTAAATTCAAACTGCAAGACTCTATTCAACCAAAGATATTGATTCCAACCTATCTGTGATGGTCTCCTCCTCCGAAGCACCGCTCCCTTGATAAGGTCCAGCTGTTCATCTGCTTCCGCTCGTTGGCTGAGCTTCAACCTTCCTCCACCCCTCCTCCGCCCTCAGCTCGTGGTTTCTTCAATGTCCGACATCCTCTCCACCTCCAGTATCTGGGCCAGAGGGGGTGAAGAAGACGTCTCTAATCTTCATACACAGCGGCTCATTCTCTTTGACAGCGGTTCCTCCTGGGTCTGAGCAGCACCAAAGACTTTCATTTGTCAATTAAATCACTCTCTCTCTCTGCCTGAGTTTTTCCAGGTTGAATTGCCATGCTCCGTTCGTTTTGCTGTGTTAATTATTGTTGTTAAGGTTTCACTTACTATATATGTTCATTCCTTTGGATTTAGTTTTTCCAGTTTATTTTTAGGATTATAAAAAGCCTTCACCTCTTTGGATGTTTTACTCTTTAATTGCTTTCGCTAAATATTCGTGATCAACAAAATGTAGCTGTTTAATGTCAAAGTGAAAACTGATCCCCATAAAATGACAACAGATAAGTAAAAATATGCAAAATAAACTAAGTGATTGCATGAATATTCACTGCCTTCAGTATTTAGTAGATGCATCTTTGGTTTCTATCAGGTTTGTACATCTGGACACATCGATTTTTCTTCATTCTTCCTTGTTACAGCTCTCTCAGGTGGAGTGGGGATCAGCTGTGAATGCCTCTTTTCAAGTTCCTGTACAGCAGAGTAGAAGCTGAAAAAGCTTCTGTGTTTGTCTCTGTTAGAGTCACTTTTTCCACACTAGCTCTAAAAAAATTAAGGCTAGTCAGCTGATTGATTACTAGTGGCAAACAGCAATCAAACAAGAAATTTTGGACAATTTCGTGGTCCAAACTTTGTGGGTCCAGTCTGGTGATGCCTCCTTGTTTTTGTAACCTGACTTTGAAACAAGAGGTGACAAGGTTGGTGTGGAAGAAACTCAAATATCTTTAAAGAGTCATGAGTTTGACTTTGTGGAGCACCGTGGGGGTGAATATGAGTAGAGACTGTGAGCCAAGGCTTATTGTCCAACATCAGTGTCTGACCTCACAAATGTCCAGTGGAAAGAATGATCATACTTCTTAAACATACTTCTTATCCTTTATCTGTAACAGGATTTCTATTATTTTTAAACACAATAGATTTAGAATCACCCAGTTTTATTTGAGTTAATTCTTCTAGCAAACAGAGTAAGTTGAGATGCCATCTTATTTTTATTAAAAAGAGCATTTCTTCTGACAACCCTTCCAAAATGTTACGTTGTACTTGTTATATCTCACATATCATGACTGTGATTATTCAACATGTTGCCTTCGGCCTGTAAAGCCTGAGCTGTAGCTACTGAGGTTTATTTTATCGTCTGACTGCAGGGATGGCCACTGGTGATTGGCAGCTATCTGAAACAATTCCTACTAGTGAAGAATGATGGACATCAAATGAAAAAGGCCTTCCAACCCTTCTTGTATTGATGTGCAGCAATTATTGCTTCTCTAAGGTCATTCATGACATCTGACTCCTTCAGTGGAGATGGTCAGTTTAGCTGATTTTAATTACCCTCATTTCCTCATAATTTCAAGACCCATAGGAAGGGTGTAATTACATTTAGCAATGACTCCAAATGCATTATTCTGTTTCCTCTTTCTCTGTGGCAATAAATAATCTATATCTTTCAGTTAGTATTATGTTAGGCAATCAATGGAGCCATAGTGAGCTCTACATTTAAGATTTATTAATTAATTTATGTTATTCTTATATTATTCTTCAGGAAAATAGAGCTCACAACAATCTGAAAGTGACAAGTCCCAACATTTTCAGGCCATTGGTGGCGAATAAAGAGCTTTGTTCCTTTCTTCAGGCTAAGTTTACACAAACAATCCTCTGGAGAATGAAGGAATGGTTTTGTAATGCTATTTCTTTAATGAAATAGAGTCCACTCTGGTAATACAATCTAGAGTATGATCTGAAAAAAAATATGTGAAATAAGACTTCAATGAAGAAATAAAAATAAAGACAAACAATAATAAAAAAAGATGCTGAACAAGTTTCGGCACATCTCTGAACCATTTTTCACATCAGATGTTAAAAGTTTTAAGCCCAGTCAATTTGGAGTGCATTAAATTAGAAGGGACTGAAAATAAGTGCACACCACACTTTTTACATATTTGAAAAAAGATTTTTGTTGATCCCACGAAGGGACGAAGTTTGTGATTTTATAGCTCTTGTGTGTAAAAACCAAACGGATCACAAATCAAAATGTCTTAAACATTTTTGCTTTGATGGAACAAGTTGAACTTCGGGTGACGGGGGGTCTGTCGACAATCATCGGGGGAAACTCCCACCAACCTACGCATGCACGCGCTGCCCCGGTACATGTGCGAGCCGCTGATAACGCAATCTAAGCCCTCAGAGCTGAAAGCGCCACAGGGGCGAGATGCAGGATGGGTTTGGAAAACACAAGCGGAAAGTCAACAGCGCACGTCAACAACAAACACACGCCCACCCAATTTTTGGGGGGCAACTTTGACCATTTAAAGCCCACCGAGGTGACTGAGGGCTGACCGCAGGCTTCCTCCGAGGGACACGATGGATAAACTTCCCTGCGGGCCTCTTGTGGAGCAAATGGCCAACAGAGACTTTGAAAAAAAGTGAGTTCTGCTTCTGATACATTGAAACAACACAACCATACCTCCGCTACGAACTTATAATGAGATTATTATTATTATTATTATTATTATTATTATTATTATTATTATTATTATTATTTTGTTTCGCGCAAAAAGAGGTTCTGTAACTATCAATTTTTTTTAAAGCATTTTGATTAATCTTTGGCTTGTTTGCGTGAAACGTACACTCTAAGACCAGGCGATTGAGTCAACAGATAGGCAGAGAAAACTCCCGCAACTAAAGCAAAGTCCTCTCAGCCTGTTCAAATTTGCCCTCATCATCTTAGAAGAAACCCAGAAAGCAGGTAAACGATTTACAGCAGCCGTGCAGATCACGTTTGAATTGGGAGGGAATTGTTGAGAGGAGGCTTCACACGAAGCCATTACGCAAATTATACTTTTGCTGCACTGGAGAGTGTAAAATTAGACAAACAGTTGGCTTGCAAAATGCTAACAGAGCTCGTCATCCTGAACATAACAACACCACTGAGAAGCATATAGTAGTGGCAGCATCATTTGTAAAGCATGCGGTCTCTCTCTCTCTCTCTCTCTCTCTCTCTCTCTTTTAGCAGGGGTTAAGAAAATGAAACTAGCTAAATACGGGATAATCCTGAAACTAATCTTGTTAAGAGACTGCAACAGATTTGAGAGTGAGTTGCAGATTCACTTTCCAGCAGCAGAACGGCCCAAACCAAAACACCAGAATTGTGACGCAAGGCATTTGGATCAAAAACTGCAAAGAAAGTTTTGACTTTTAAGACCTAGAAATCTGGCTGCTTAATACAAAAAATAGGATGCCCAAGGGGGAGGCAGGTATATTGTGTTACACTTTTCTTTGCTTCATTTTTTCACCACGTTTATTGTGTTCACTTGCAGGGTGTTTGTTAACAGGAGTCTGACTCTGGAAAACATTAAGTGCTATGGCTTTGACATGGACTACACACTGGCAAGTAAGTGAAGGAATAAGGCAAAAAAAATCATAGAATTACAGACTCACTGACAGAATGCCAGTCATCTATCTGCTTCTCTGTTTGTAGTGTATAAATCTCCTGACTATGAGAGCATGGGCTTTGAGCTATTGAGAGACAGAATGGTGTCGATTGGATACCCTCATGAGATTCTTCGATATACGTACGACCCAAGCTTCCCCACTCGGTCAGTCTCCGCTTCTAAAGCTTCATCTATTCATTCAAAGCAAAAGTCAATTATCTGTTTGCCTAACTCGCTTTCTTTCCCCTTTCTTCTTGTCTCCCGACAGCGGGATAGTCCTTGACAAAACATTAGGGAACCTGCTGAAGGTGGATTCAAACGGCAACATCTTAGTTTGCAGTCATGGTTTCCGCTTCCTTAGAGAGTAAGGTCAAAGTCAAGTTGAATAGCAATGCTGACTGTTGTTTTGCTTCTTTACATCAGAAAACATGTAGATCACAGTGGGCTGCTGTAGATTCTCATTCATCCAAGACACTTCAGTCATAAATGCTTTACGAGAAGGGAACAGAAAAATATTGGATTAAAACTAATTTAATTTAATACATCAATCAATCAACTGTTTTCCCATTAATAAGCTAGCAAACCAACCAAGCACTTAATTAATTAACCATCAATGTAACCAGTTAATCAATCATTTGGTCAGTGGATTACCAAATCAGTCAACAAATTAACCAACCAAATGTACCAACTAATCAGCTACTCAATCAAAATACAGGCAAATAAACTACTTTATCTCCCTTTTTAACCATCTAAGCAGCCAATCAACTGTTCAGCTACCTAAATAAATAATTTAACAATTTAGTCACCAGCTAATTAGTTTACTATACTAACTAACCAACAATACAGACACTTAGTCAATAAAGCAAAAAATAAAAAATAAAATAAAAAAATAACTAAATAACCCACCAATCTATCTAACCACTAAATTCACAATAGCACTTTTTATTCACATGTAATGAAAACCCAAAGTTTTTAGAAAATGCAGTTTATAATAACCAAACCAGACAAGGCAACTGCAAATTAAATTTAATTAAATGTAATTGCTACTTAGTTTTTGGATCTAAGTAACAACTCGTGTTTTCTGGTTTGGTTCACAGGGAAGACGTCGAGTACTACTATCGAAACAAGTTCATCCAAAGAGATGACACTGACAGGTTTTACATGCTTAACACCCTCTTCAATCTGTCAGGTATGACATGAATTCATTTCTGTGTGATTTCACAATGTCTGAAATCCAAATAAAACATACAATTACATGTAAATATAGATGTGTGACGTTATGAAACAACTAATTTTCTTTCATTTTGTTTTTTCAGAGACTTATCTTTATGCATGTCTGGTGGATTTCTTTACTCGATGCACCAGATACTCAAAGTGAGTGAACATGCTTATCAGTTTCTTAACGCACCTTTCATTTATGTTGCAAACCAACCGCTTCGGATGTTATCAACCCAAGGAAAGGCCGTTATTGGTGGTTATCAGCCCCATTGATTGCTCCAGGCGGTCCCTCCTGGGAGGCTCAGTAGATTATCTACCATTCGCATCAGCTTGTCGGAGATAGAAGTTTTTTTTTTATTTATTTTTTTTTTAGCTTTTTTAGAAAACTTTTATTTACAATTTATGTACCAGTTTGAGTAGGATATCAAGAATTTACTACAAGATGTATCAGTCACAAGACTTTAATTTAAAAATGGCTCAGTAAAGTGTAAACCGAAGGGTTTTTTGTTGTTACATTTGGCATTTATTTGCAGTAAATCATTGATATCATACTAAAACATAGAAGGTATATTGTAAATAAAGCTTTTAAATCAAGCTAATAACAACAAAAACAAAAATCAAAAATCAATGAAGCTGATAACCACTAATAACGGCCGTTCTGTGGGTTAACAACATCCAAAGCGGCAAACTCTGAGATATTTTACTTTAAAATCTTTTTTTTTTACCTTTTATTCTCCTAGCCTCCGGAAAGGTTTCCAGCATGGAGACTTGTTCATGTCCTACAGAAGCATGTTCCAGGATGTTCGAGATGCAATGGATTTTATTCATGACACAGTAAGCCATTCAAACAATGCATTTTTTTTATATTTGGATTTTATGCTAAATAATAAAGCCCACACTTGCTGCTCTATAGGGAACCCTTAAAGAACAGACGATCAAGAATTTGGAGAAGTACGTCGTCAAAGATGTGAGTGCACTGATCTCATCTGAATGCGTTTTAGTTCTGAATGGTTGAAATGCTGAAAAGACAAATGTCTCCACCACAGCCAAACATCCCTGTGCTCCTGACTCGAATTAAAGAGGTGGCAAAGATTTTCTTGGCTACCAATAGTGACTACAACTACACAGAGGTGAGCATATGAGGACTGTAGATGGTCTTTGAGAGTACACACGAGTTTAACATGATTGTTGTATGTCCCCTCTTGCTTTAGGCAATCATGAAGTACCTGCTGGAAAGTACCCCAAAGGTAAGGCTATGATACCTTTTTTGATTTGTTAATTTTCTTGAAAAGAATAGAATATTTATTCTATTTTTTTTTGCAGTCTGGAAGCCCTAAAAAGCCGTGGCGTGCTTTCTTTGACCTTGTCGTCGTCGATACCAGGAAGCCTCTGTTCTTTGCAGATGGGACTGTGCTGAGACAAGTGGACACGGTATGAAAACTGTCTCCTGGCAGGGGTTTGATGAACTAATTGCATTAGTAATAGTGTGTTATTTTATGTTGGACACGCAGGACACAGGAAAGCTGCGCATTGGGACTTACACTGGAGACCTGCAGCACGGGACAGTTTACTCTGGAGGTGAGGAACAAATCATTGTGAGAAATCAGTTTTACTGACCCTTTGTTAACACACTAGTTGGCTGGATGAATGTTTAAAGCCTTCGTCAAAAAACGTCCAGAAACTATTCTCTATTTTTACATTATTACAAGTCGTTGTTTCCTGTTTTGCCTAAATAATCACCTTATTCATTCAGTCAATGCCTCATTTAATTTTTCTAATGCAAACTGGTCAGGTTTTCGTCTATTATCTCATTCTGCATCTCATTCTGCTGTTGTTACAAACCCTACAGATCAAGGTGATGACATTAATACCTTACATTTGATCATGTTTGAAAGGTTGTAAGTTGATTACATCATTAGTTCACTTCTCATGTGGAAAACTTTTGTTTATCTTATAAAAGACTCCACGTTATCTCATTAAATAGGTTATCAACTTCATTTGTGTTTGATTGTGTTACTAGTTATAAATGAGAATAAATAATTAAATTTGGACTTTACATATGAGTTTATTTGTAAAGTAAAATACCTCAGTGACATGTTGACATTTAAATAAACATGTATTTCATGTAACAATGTATTTATTTCTGTATTTATAGACTATGCTGTTATGTTCTGTGTTAACATTTTTGTTTGTGTTGACACGTCGCAGAGCCTTTCAGTGATACAAACTTGCTAAGCTGCTCAGACGGTCAATGGTCAGTAGGGGGCAGAATATAGCTAAATGGAAAGTCTACCGGATTTACGGTTTCTTAATTAGAAGTGTTAATTCTTATGTTTGTTTTTTGTTTTTTTTGTTTTTTTGTTTTTGTTTTTTAACATTTTGTGTATTCAAATTGAGAGTAATTACCAATTATTTGAGCTGTAATAGTCCAATGAAATATGCTTATTGAAATATTGGCAGCTAAAAAAGCTAGTAGACTGAGTGGTGCACAAACATGTCTCATTTGACACAAAAATAGAAAAACAGACTCAGAGTCACAAGGAGAAACAAGACCACAAAGTCATTGGTGCTAAAGATGCCAGGAACTCATGCAGTTTTGAACATTGCCACTCTTGCAAGCCTAATTCATATTTTCTTCTCTCTGTGCAGGATCGTCAGACATCGTCTCTGATCTGCTGGATGTCAGTGGCAAGGACATCCTCTATATTGGAGATCACATTTTTGGAGACATCCTCAAATCAAAGAAACGTCAAGGCTGGAAGACCTTTCTTGTCGTGCCGGAGTTAACCAAGGAGCTGCAAGTGTGGGAGGAAAGAAGAAGTGAGCAGCTCATCTTTATTTACTATTGTGTTGTCACATTTTTGTTGATTTCATTCTTTTTTCTTTTCTTTGATTTTCAGATCTTTTTGAGGAGCTGAAACATCTTGACTTCTTCTTGGCTGAACTGTACAGGTAAGTCTGTGTCTGTATTTGACCAGAATAACCAGTACTTGATCAAACGATAATAAGCAAAAGTGAATAGCTGCTATCGGACAAACTGTTAACAATTACTGGAAGATTATTGAACAAGGTTTTTCTTTTTTTATATGCCACTTGCAGTTTGTTAGCCTGAACATGTGCGAGCATATTGAATGAAATTCAGCAGAAAGAAAACTTATGGATTCACATTTTCTGCAGTTTTTTTTGACCCCTTTAACATTTAATTTGGTTTTACTTAAAGTTTTTAATTCTTTTTACGCTTTTATGTTCAACACTTGCAGTTTTTAAAGGCCTTTGTAAAAAGGTTGGCTTGGATTTTTTCTCCACCTACTCAAGGTTACAGGATAATGTGAGAATACTGTTGTTTTACTTGGAAGACAAACACATTTTCCTCATAAAAGCTCCTAAATGCAGTGGTAAACGTGGAGCCTAGTTGAGACTAGTTTTTCTCTATATTACTACTGTTGTGAGCAGTTTTTATCGTTTACTTAAGACAAAAAAAAAAAAAAAAACATTTGTCATGCGTGAGGCACTCGCATTATCGGCGTGTTGGGCGGTGTTTAGCTTTGGCCACCAGGGGGAGCTGATGCACAGCTAACAATGTTGGTGCAGCTTGGTGATGGAGAACAAACGTCAAATTTTCCGTTTTTACTTTATGATTACAACCAAATTAATTCAATTAAATTGGCTTGTTTGTTTTGATCTTGTTGCTTCGGTATAAAAATGCTTCTTTTGTTCTGATTGAAGGCACTTAGACAGCGGCAGCATAGACTGTCCTGACATCAGCAACATTCAGACAAGAATAAAGGTAAGGTCATCAAATGGGCTTTTAACTGAATTAGTTTTTATGCGTTTTCTTTTTGTTGTTGCTGCTAAGTGAATTTAGCCCTTTTATATATTCATTAAGCACCACCAAAACAGTTTGTTTGTTAATCAGTCCTACTTTCACGTGAAAGGGCTGACAGAGAAAATTAATGTGAGGCAGACGAAAATATTATTAAACAATCTGAGTCTTTCTTTAGGATCACTTAGTCTCAATATTTTTAAAATTATATTTATTGCCCTTTTGCATGAGCACAATAAGATAAAACTGCTTAACAAGAAGCTTTACATAATAAAGCAAAAATAAAAGACTCACTTTTCTACCAATAACAAAAATTAAACATCCTTTAATATTTCACAAACAGGGAATAAGTGCAGAAACTCAAAGATTGTTATAATGTTTTTTTCTGGCAGAACTTTTCAAAACTGCACCTGTTGGCAATCTAATTTACTTAGAAAAAGAGACAATACCAAACTTTGAATATCTCACAGAGCACATTTAAATCCATCATTCATGTTTGAACTAATTATGGGACAACAGAAAAGCTGCTAAGACATTCTATTAATCGAAAATGGTGCTTTAAGCATGTAGGGTGTTAATTAGAGAAGCAGCAAAGAGACCGACGGTAACTCTGGACGAAATACGCAGGTCCGTAGCGCAGGTGGGAGAATCTGTCGACAAGTCAAATATTAGTCATGTTTCCCCTAAAAAGATCCAGAAAGTATGTGAAAGAAGACGCTGTAGTCTTAAAAGGCCAAAACTGAACCGAGTGGAGGAGTGCTAACATTGTATGAAGTATGGTGGTGGCAGTAACATCCTGTGGAGGGTGTGTTGATCAGACTTGAAAGGATGTAGGTTAATTTGATTAACTCCTGGAGGAAAAAAAAAAAAACTAATGAAGGGTGAGCATCCAGCTGTACAGTTAAAGGATTTACATCCAACCATCTACATGTGTTGGAATGGTTCTGACCCAAATCTAATTAAAAAATGTGTAGAAATACTCTTCTACACCTCTCATAAATGTATTTGTAAATAAATATTTGAAAATCATTTTTCATCTACTTTAGAAATATGTACTATCATGTGGTGAGCCTCTACATAAAATCCCAAAGAAAAAGCTCATAGCAGATTAACGCTTTTGCAAGGCATCATGTATGTTCTCTCGCGCTTTTATTGTTGCACATTGTGTGCTCCCAGGTCCTGACCCACAGGATGGACATGTCCTACGGCCAGATGGGCAGCCTCCTGCGCAGCGGCTACACACAGACACTGTTTGCCAGTCAGCTGATTCGCTATGCAGATCTGTACTCCTCCACCTGCATTAACCTGCTGCACTACCCCTTCAATTACCTCTTCATGGCTCCCCCTGTACTGGTCTGTGTTCCTTCCTCCTTTTTTGAAATAATATCAAGCTTGTGTGAGCGTTTTAGTTGCCTGCTAAAAGCTTTTCATTGGGGCTGATTCTTTTTCAGATGCCCCATGAGGCAGTTTCCCAAAGCTCTGCGGACATTCCTTCAACGGAGCAGAATGTGAACAACCACAAAGACGCAACAAACTGCAGCTAAGGTTTGCATTTTTTTAAGGATTTGAAATCAGATATAAATATGTGCTTCATTTTCTGTCACAATTGAATGAGTCTTTTTCTTGTTGTTGCCCCACAGATGCGTTTCTTCGCGAAGCAGAACATAGTGGAGGTTCCTGTCCGCATTTACACGCTGATGGACGGTTTGTCACATCTGTCACCTAGTGCGCCATCTGCTGGATAAATAATGCTTTGTGATTAAAAAAAGTTTACACTGAAATGTTAGAGATTGCTGTGCTGAACTGGTGACACGCCCAGGGTTTACCATCCCCCGCCCTTCCACTCACCCAGTGACCGCTGGAGATAAGCACCCTTCAAGGAAAAGTGGGAATAGATGATGGATGAATGGATGTTAAGGGTAGTTATTGTAAATGTGAGTCTTTAACATGTAAACGGTGCAGAATGCGCTTTAAATATAAGATTTGTGTAATGGTTTTCAAAAATATATATAATTTTTAATTTATTATTTACTGTTTCTGCTACTTCTGCTGAATTAAGTCAATAAATCACTGCTATTAATCCTGTTGACTATTCTTTAATATGCATTAACTCCACATATTTGTGGAAATGATACGTGCTGACGCTCAAAACATTTAAGATTTTTAATACAAAAACTGTTGAGTCTGTTGTTTTTTTTCCTGAGTTCAAGTTGTTCACAATAGCCTTATTTTGTAGAACCACTTACATTGACTGTTGCAGAGTAAAACAAAGAAACAATTTATCTCTGTAAAAATGTTTCTAATGCTTTTCTAATGCTTCATTGCTTTGCATTTTCACCAGAGGTCAGTAGCAGTCCAAGGAGTACACACATAGGTGTGACTCAATAAATCTGACAGAAGAGTCAAATCAGTAAATCAGAAGTTGTACAAAGACCTACATGAAGTTAGTCCTTGGTGTGTCTTAACCATAAAAAGTACAAAAAAAAGTAATATAATCAAGACCCAACTCTTGAAGGGAAAGCATATTGAAGCTCATTCAAAGTTTGCTTTAAAACATTTGGATACACCAGAGAAATTCTGACTAGCAGAATTTAGTCGTGTCAGACTGAAATTCAAGTCTTTGGATCTCAGACCATGTAGAGGAATGGTGCTCAATATAAACCCTAAAACCTCTTACCAGCATACAACTTTGTAGGTAGGATTATTGTGGTGTGTGGTTGAGGAAATGAGCTGATTCATTGCTGATAGGAATCTAAAGGTGAATTTTCCAATGTCTTGTCCCGTGATGGACTGAAGAGCTGCGAGGACGTAAGTCGCCTCTCTGATTCTCATCGTTACGAACCGCAAGGATTAGGTTCATCTGATCATCCACTAGATGGCACTTAATCCCCTCTCCACCATGCGGATCATTTCAACACAGATTTTCTTCATAATTATTGAACATTTGCATGTTTGATCCCCAAAACTAACACCAACATTGCTTTTAATTTTGAGCATCAAACGTACAAAGCTGTTTAGAGTTTTGTTTTGGATCAGTCAATCCTTTACGTTCATCCTGGGAGACTACAAGAAACCAGGAGATTGGTCAGACAGTCATGAAGCAGAAAACTGATCTAATCAGATGTGATACTTGTGTAGCACATGAACCGACACACATACACACACTCATGTAGACCTGTGTGGTCCTGTGGTACACACTCTGATTCACACTCTCCTTCCTCCTCCTCCTCCTCCTCGCTGCATGATGTCAGAGCTCATGTGTGATTATATGTAAGAGTTTTTTTCTCCCCCATCTCCGCACAGGAAATGATCCAGTCATCTTGCGGGACTGAAGTGTGTAGAGTGTCACAGTTTTCCTGTTTTGCTCCTGAACACCAGCCACTGCATGTTTTTTTTTTTTTTTTTTTTTAAAGATTATGCATGGATTTTGTTTCCTGTTTCAGTCTGAAGCCACATGTTAGGATCAAAACACAATGTATCAATCCATAAGCACGGCTTCTTCTTTTACAGTTTTTAAATTTAATCATACCGGTGAGGTGATAACTCCTCTCCTTTTCTCAGAGCCTCTTTCCTCATAAACACACACACACCCACACACACACACACACACACACACACACACACACACACACACACACACACACACATGCATTTCCTAGATGATTTCATTTGTTGTATCTGGGGCTATTTCTGGTTTTGTTTGGATTTCCCGTCACCATTGTCTGCTTGTCACCTGTATTTATTGTTACTGGATCATTTGGTTAATTTTGTCCTGTTTTATTTTCCTGCATGCAGAAATCCCAATCTTTCATCTCTCCTGATCTGTTTCAGCTGCTTTAATCACGTCTCTGCTGGGTCTGAGGACGTGCTCTATTAAGCAAAAGCAGTTTAACTTTTGATGTAGTTTTATTAATTTAGAGATTCAAGGTTATGAAAATGTGAAAAAGAAAAATGTAACCACAAAAACAATGTAAGCAGAGCTGATATCCTTTGGATAACGTTGACAGAAGTCTTAGCTGCTTTATGTGCTCCATGAATCATGGGGGCAGTTAGCATGTTTTCTAATCTACACATATCTGCTTTCCAACTAACTAAAGCCACAAGAGCGCTTAGGTGTTAGAAATGTCACAACTCATCACATTTCACTCTTTCAGATCCAAATGCTTAAAAAAAAACCCTGAAAACTTTCTGAAAGGGAGGCGAGGTGATGATATAAATAATAGTCTGCTCTCTGCCAAAGCCACAGACACCATGTGTGCTCCTCTGAGAGCTGAGCAGCACTGAGCAGAAACTAAGTCACAAAGATACGTCACATATTCACAGTTATGCAGAAGATGAGCAGCAGGGTTCAAGATGACACAATGCGTGTTTTAATTAATACATTTTTTTTTTTTTTTTGCAGATGATGAATAAACACAAAAAATTCTCGTTTTTAGAGAGGGAGAAGTTGACTTTAAGCATAAAAAATATCCAGACAAGAAAAGCAGCACTGATGTGACACTTGCATATTATCTTTAAAGATTTATTTTAATTGTTTTTTTTTCCCCTCTTAAAGTACACTTTGCAAATTCTGGTGATTTTCTTGCAAAGAATTATCTCCATTTTCGTATTTATAAGCTCGACTTTCCACACAAAACAAATTACTTACACCTTTGACTTTTATTTCACTGAAATCCAGATGACATTACCTACATAATTTTACTGTTTCTGTCAAGTTTTAATTCCCTTGCAGTTAAATTAAATAGCAATAATGGATTAAAAATATTTAATGATATTAAGCAAGGCTTACAAAATTGTTTAAGTTTGCTGCGGCTAAAAATTCAAACAAAACTGCTAATTCTACATAGGACACATTTTAGGCCTTTGAATAAATTATGCAACTGTAAAACTGACATTCGTTTTTTAGATTTCAACTTTTTAGATAAACTTTCGTACAAACTAATCTTTTTTTTTTTCAGAATTTTATTCTGATGTTATTATTAGCATAGCATGTTCTACTCCCTTAAATGCTTTTTTTTCTCAAGAAAGCCTCCACAAATGATTAATTACATCATCATCTTTATTTGTCGTCATTCAAAAAGATAGAAAAATAAAAACATTTAATCGAAACAATAACAAAACAAATATAACCATTTGTAATACATAAACATGCACGCGTAAAACAGATTATCATTTTCAGCCTTGTGAAATGTGAGGATTTTAATTTAGAAGGATGAAAAAGCTCTAACAATGAATTAAATGAAGTGTTTGAAAGCAGCCAAAATAACAAAAAAACAAAACACATGCACACCTAAATCCCAACAACCCAACCCAGAGCAAACACTGTGAAGGTTTTGATTTCCCTCTTTGATTAAAGAAATGCACACACGCTTTGTTCTGATCACTTAGTTTCGAGCTAATTCAGAGGCTGCACATATGAAAACACACTTGCTGACATGTTGGGCTCCACTGCTGCTCCGTGCAGTCAGATAACTGCAGAAGCACCACCGGCCCCCATTCCACACATTCCAGGATTTCCCAGCAAGCATTGCAAAGCAAGCCTAAACAAGTCACGTTCTTTACTCAGAGAGAATTTCACACAAGTCAAGTGGCGGAGATTTTCCCTTTTGCTTTCTCCTTTCAGTGCAAACATATCTAAACAGAATACCAAATAAAATGCTTTTACATTTGATTCTGAGAATCTTTAACCTGTTTTTGGGGAGATAAACCATCCCCCCCCACTGCCTCAACAACAAGGGAAATTTAACCTTTTACTGCAGCACAGCCATCGGAGGGCCCCACAGAACATGTCTGTTTTTAATAATGACTTGAGTGTCCTTCGCAAGGCGGCTTTTAACAGCAACCGGACTGCGGTTAAACGCGTCCACCCACTTTAACGTGGGCATAGTCATCAAAACAAACAAACTTCTTTGCTCTTTAACCAGAGGGTTCAAACACGAGGCACACAGGAGCACTGACACCTAATCTCAACAGGGGGATAAAGAGAGAGAGAGAGAGAAAGAAAAGAGAAGGCAAAATGCAAAAAAAAAAGAAAAAAAAAAAAGAAAGAGGGGGGGGGGGGGAGAAGGCCCTGCATTCCTGCTGAAGGGCCCCTCCCCCCGCCGACCTGCTGCCATCGAGGATGCTCAGAGCCACACATCGACCTCCAACCCCCCCTTTCTGCTTCTTTTTCCTGTTCCATCCACTTATCAATACACACTGTGGCAGTGTTTGATGTCACAACAGAACAACAGTCACATAAAGAACAGCAGGAAAGGGATGGAGGATGGAGGAGGGGGTTGGCTGATCAGAAAAATACAATCCTGATTGTTCGCTTCAGACGATTTTAGTCTCTTCTCGCCTCTCCTTTTAGGACATTTTCAGCCACTAATTGAACTCGGCGTGACTAAAACCGGGGTTTTCAATGTAAAACATTGATTTCGTTCAAACCTTGAGGACTTGTGTCAGCCAATCAAGCGGGAGTAAACCCCCCGTCTGTAAACACAACACACTGGGTAAACAGTTTTAGGAGGCTCCTGCTCTCTGCACCACCACCTGCCATCAGCCATCAGCTCCACTTCCTCACACACTGATTTGTGTTTTTTTTTTTTTTTAAATGGGCCCCTTATTTTCAGCACTGAGGCCAAATGCTATGACAATACTATTGCACTGCTAGAATGGATGGTACAGTAGTGCAACATTGTCAAAGCAGCTGACCTCAGCATGTGTCAGCATGTGGCCGTTCCTCACTGACAAACTCAAAATTGCGTTTGGAAATATAGATATTTTTTTTTAATATAGTGGATAAGGCAAAGAGGTGTTTCAATTTTGCAGAAATTGAAAACCAGCTGCTTCAATTTTCTTGTTGTGGATAGCTAATCAAACGAGATGCTTTCTCGCATTAACTCTCCAAAAGCCAGATGCAACCAAACAATTTGTAGAAAATTCTGACTTTGTTTATTGAAAGCTTTTAAGAAAAAACAAAAAAAAAACCACACAAAATAATTCTGAAACATCACTTGGTTTCCACTTGCATCATGTTGATACTTTGGGCTTTTGTGGTCACGTGCTAAAAATAATAATAATAAAAAAAAAGATTTCTCCTTCATGGCACAAACGTACAAAACACAATTCACTAGAGAGCAAGAAAAGTACTAACTTTGTCAAAGCAAAATAAAATTGATATTTTAGCATTAAGACACCTTCAGAAACTCCCTGTGCAGGTTTAGCAGAAAGGAAGAGGTGTGGGGCTTTTTTTTTTTTTTAAGAGGCAGAGGTCTCATAAAAACTTGAATCATAAATGATATGGAAGGCGTTAAGGTTAGAACAACTTCATAAGCTCCTGGTGTTGCTTCAGAGAGTGCAGAGACGAAGAGTGGGTCTCTTTTCTTTTCAATCATCCAATGCCCTTTTAATATTGCACTGCTCATGTCAGTGTCCAGTAGTGCAACAGAAAGAGGGCAGTGGACAACAACATGGATCCCACCAGCCTCCTCTTCACTACAACGACCTTCTGATTACATTTTGTGCTGCTTAACGCATCTGCTGATGGCATACGTCTGTCCCACTTTTTAAGGATCTATACCTTCAAAATAAATTAAAAAATTACCACGGTAACAATGCATCCACGAGCCAAACAAAGTAGTGACATCACTTGGAAATCTGAACAAATCTGCAGGTTTTGATCAAACGTCTCATTTAAAAGCTTTTCTTCCTGCAAGTTTCGACCTCAAGACGTAAAAGAAAGTGGATCTGTGGGAGGCAAAAAGTTAGCATGTGACAGATTAACAATATCACTTTTCACTGGTGGAGTTAAATGAACTTCCCCAAATTAAACAGCACTGGTCACCCCCCACCCCACCCCACCCCACACACACACACACACACACTCACACACTCACACCCCTCCCACACCACCCCTCCTCACCAACCCTGGGAGAATGGGAATTTCCCAGCATGTGGGCCCATACGATTCTCTGCAGTGAATGACATGCATTCTAATTTTGGTGGCGAAATGGGGGGATGGAGGGGAGAGAGGTTGGAGAACGGAATGAACGCAAAAAAAGGAGAGAAAGGGTGGTGGGGTGGGGGGTGTACACACACTTTTAACAGCTTACAGCGAGCTAACATTTATGTTTTCATCCACAAAACCATCACACACTCTGGCTTCTCTTTCTGTGTTGCTAAAAAAAGGAAAAAAAGAAAAAACTAGGAAGATAAATCACCTGAGCTCCAATACAAGAAGCATAAATAAAACTTAAAAAAAAAAGTCGTGTAACAATCTCTGAAATAAAATAAAAGCAGACGACTTTGATCGCTGAAAACAGAGTTATACAACCCACAGAGTGGATAGCATGGCACACTGGAGGGGACACTGGAAATCTCCAGAACACCATGGCGCTTTCACACGTTGCAGAAAGCCCCTCCAGGTGTTGTTGTTTTGTATTTTACCTGCATGTGGAGGCTTACAAAAAAAAAAAAAAAAAAAAAAAAAAAAAAAATCCGCTATCCATTTGTGTGAGCGGCCTATCCGCCTCTCCTTCCCCTCAGCGCAGGACCTGAGCTTACAACACATTACAGGCGACTTGTTAGATTGCACAACAGCATATATGGCCGCACACGCGTACCCCGCTTCCTCCGGAGAGCCATTACAATGCGATAAGAGCCTAACAAGCTCTGTCCACGAATCCCGATCAAGTTTTTTTTTTTTCCTGTGATTTTTTTTTTTTTTTTAAAGACACGAGCTTCCAGATGCGCAGCGCAACGTGGATCGACTCAACTCTCGTCGCTGTTTCTGATCCCCCTCCCTTCTTATAGGTCGCATATTAGAAAAAACAACAACTTCCAAGTTTCTGCGCCGAGCTCCTGACATTTTTACGCAAAAACGGCTACAACTCACAGTGGACAACCTCTCCCTCCTGTCCTCTCCCCTCCTCCTCCGCCTCCAAAATCATGAATAGTATCTGGTCAAAGGGAGGGACGATCCGTTATGGGCAGAAGAGAGCAGGAGGAGAAAAAAAAGTTGTCCATAAAAAAAAGAGGAAAAGAAAAGCAACCCTTCTCCGAAAGCCACGCTTCGCGGTGCGCTCCTTTGAGGATTGAAGCTGTCATCCTGGGGAAAAGCTGCGAGCGAACAGGGATCTGCGGAGGTGGGAAAGAGAGAAAGAGAGAGGGGGGGAAGAAAAAAAAATCCTCCCTGCACAAGCACACGGCCTCTCAGATCCGGACTCCATCTTTGACTACTTGACATTCAGAGCCTGCCGGAGCAAATTCTTCGTTTGCATGCCTTCCGCTGATTGGCCGCTCCTTGCGCTAGTCTTTGCTCCACGGCGCGCCATTGGCTCGCTTTAGGCGTGTTCGACACTTCCAGCGGAGCGCGTGATTGGCTGCGGGGGGAAAGCGTCACACAGGACGACAAATACCTTGCTTAACGTGTCCCATTCACAAATTTCCCATCATGGACTCGCAACCGTGTGTCCGGATAACTATCTGAAACCCTCTGCGGCTCAAACATCTTTGCGCTCTCACTAAGGCGGAGGATACTAGCGCCAAATCTGGCGTCGTTACAGGCGTCAATTAAAATGAAAATTATGTCAATTTGAAGAAATGGCTTGTAGACAGAATAATTAAAAATAATTAAAATACAGTAGCTAATTCTACAGGGACGTATCTAGAAGGTTTCTGAAGGGCTGCCCTGACTGGGACCCGCTGATAATCTTAGAGTGAAACTAAGAACGATTGCAGAAAAGTCTGAATTGCCTTAACTTGCAGTATTAAAAAATGATGGGATAAAGTGGAAAGAAAAGTGTTTATAAAAAGGGGAAAGTTAAAGGAGATATAACAAAAATAAATAAATAAGCATCCTCACATTTACTGAGTTTGCTTTTTGGAAAAACGTTAATTAAAAGGTTGAAAGTGAGCTTCTGAAAATTGTGCTGTTAGATTAAAAAACAAAAACAAAAAAAAAAACACAGCACATGCCTCCTCTCCACTTACCCCAAAAGTTAAATAAGCAACTAAATAAAACAAAAATAAATACAGTTAATTTGACAAGCATCCAAAAAGTTTTTAAAAGTGCTTCCCTGACAAAGGTGGTGGATTGTCTTAGAGGTTACATCAAATCCTTTAGAAGTATTTTAGGATCAGCGTCACCCCATCACAGAGGGACGGACTTTTAAAAGTGGAGTAGTATCAAGGACACAAAATAAGACAGGCGTAAATCAGTCAACCAGTCAATCAGTTAATGAATAACTTAATCAGATTTCTCAAATTTAATGACTGTTGTACCAAATGTAGTTTCTGAAAAAACATTTCTTAAACTCTGAGCGATTGGGGATCAGGGTGTCGCTGGAAATGCCAGTTGTTAGTCATCACCGACTCCAATCACAGTTTTGCAGTGAATAAATGATAAACTGACACATAAACAAACAACTCACATCAATGTATCAAACAGCAATTTACAGAAATACACCTGAATGCCAACAATCAACAATTGTCAGTTTGTATAATTTTGTATTTAAAAACAGTTGTATTTATTAGAGAAATATGATTTTATCTCATATAAAACTCAAAGAATGACTAAAATAGCTCATTTCATCTCAAGATATAGTACTGGCTGACATTTTCCCCAGTTGGTTAAATGTAACGTAATTATTAATTACAGCAGCTAATAATTTTTCAAGATAGATAGAAGCTAGATGAGAACAGATTGTTTTTTTTTTCTGTGAAAAGTACTAACAGCCACAGTGAATGAGATGTTAAATTAAAAAAAAGAAAAAAAAGAAAGAAAATGTCTGCAAGGCATAATACAGTTTTAGGAGCTTTATTTATATTGTTGTGCAGGGATAGGAATTCAGAAACAGAGCACTTAAAAAAAACACAACAAAAACATGTATTGCAGATTATTTAAAATTGCTGCAATTAGTTGACAACTTGCTTTCTCTTCTCCTAAATGCATATTTCCAAAAAATATGCTTATGTAATATGCACGAAAAGAGCTTTGCTGGGGGTGTCCTCCCCCTGGGCCCCCTGGGTGGCGCCACTGTATTTATAGAGTCCTCTGGTTTTTAAATACGACCTTCCTGCATTGAATTAGAAATTATAAAGTGATTTAAAGAGACATAATAATTTTTTGGCATTGGTGCTTCTTTGTCGTCCACGCAGGAAGAGCAACGCTCGTGGTGGGGGGCATCAATCGATGGTCGTATCGGACCACACGGTGCTGGAGGAGGCGGACCCTCTGTCCACCCCCCTCTTTTTTTTTTTTTTTTTTTTTTTTTTTTTGCCTGGTTTTTTTTGCGCAGGGAGAAAAGAAGGGGGCGGGGAAA
>NW_015113598.1:95426-95830 GCF_001443285.1 Poecilia latipinna | reverse complement strand
TTTTTTTTTTTTTTTTTTTTTTTTTTAGCGCAGTCTTGATTGACGCAGAGAGAAGAGTAGCGGGCTGTGAAATTTGGCATTCCTGGCCAGAGGAGCTGAAATAATGGCATTATCCAGTGGGAGAGGGCCCACGCTTTACTCCCCCCACACACACACACACACCCACCCTACTCCGGCCCACTCAGAAGGGATCTGATTGTGCAGCCAGTCGGATATATATATATATATATATATATATATATATATATATATATATATATATATATATATATATATATATATTAAAAAAAAAAAATGTTTGATGTAAGGCGGGGCAGGACGGATCCGGTGTAGGTTTGCCCTCCCTGCCCCCCCCCCCCCCCCCCCAAACAGGCCGTTTCCACAAAACCCACTGGAAACCGGAA
>NW_015113598.1:80590-91420 GCF_001443285.1 Poecilia latipinna | reverse complement strand
CCCCCCCCCCCCCCCCAGAGGCGCCTTCTCCAAAACCCCCCTTTACCCGGAAAATTTTTTTTTTTTTTTTTTTTTTTTTTAACCACAAAGTGGGGGATCTAATTAGATCTTCGGGTTCCCTACTGACACAAAAACAAACAATCGTCTCCATATCATAAAACACAGAAAAGTGTTTTTAAAAGGCTGCTTGGCAAATTAAAACGACTCGACGAAGTTTTAAATACACCATCTACTACATTTGCGTGAAACAGGAGCTTCTTATTTCACGCAAATCTTTTAAATTTAGCAAACAATCTTAGAAAGAACTGGAGGGTTGATTTAAATGTAGACATTTGGTTTAATAGAGAAATAAATAGTTGCATTTACAGGAAAAAAAAATCACTTCAATATTTTCCCCAAAAGATTGAAAAATGTAAAATACATTTTGACAAATCTAAAACAATTTCTCCTTACCTTCACTTGACGCACATCTTAGCTGTGAATTTCAACCTGATTAAAGAAATTGCTGGTAATTTATTTTAGTGTCTTTAAAGCTGAATGCATTTAGAAACGTTGTTTTTTTCCCCTTGTTAATTTAAAAGAAGTCATGCAGAAGAAGAGATCAGTACGTTTAACCAGCAAAATCAGATACTTGCTTTTCAAATGACAAGTTTTCAAAATGATACCTCTTCTTTTATTCATCCAGGTTTATTGCTGCTCTTTTTCAATGAATTATTTCTATTAAGAATCATTTCAAACATTGACAATAAAAGGATAAAAACTAATAATGCTTGGGAAAAAAGAGATTAAATGATTAAACATGGATGGTGTTCAAATGAGTTATTTTCTTCTCTAAAACCTGCAATAAAAACACACAAAGAATAGATCCTAAAATGTCTTACTTTATGTCCCCTTTCCTTGATTTGAACAAATATTTATGCTCATCGACAAGTTTTAGACCACAATTAATTTACTTATGTAAATGTGCGAAAATGTGAGCACAGCAATTGTAAGAAAATATAAAACTCATAATCTGAATAACTGTATATAAAATGTTCTAATCTTCCAAATCAAACCTAGAAGCAGTTCTGTGTTTTTCTTATAATTTGTCTTGACAGATGTTTAAAGAATAAACCGATCCAAAACGCCAAAGGTTCCAGTTTAAATTGTTTATACTCAGGTTGTCATTTTTGCCTTTATTTTTCTTTACAAATTGTACATTTATAAAGTATACACCTCAGATTTCTCACATCTTTTTTTGTTGTGTTTCACATTTGTTGTTCATATTTCTTCTGTCTTTTGTTGTGCATATTTTCTCTCTCCTTTTGTTTTTGGCCTCAAATCACAACAAAAGACTCTGATCAATGTATTACCTGGCTTACAATAACACATTTTGATTTGATGAAGGGTAAAATCAAAGCCTAAATTATTTGCTTATATATACCTACAGGTTCACGAAGCAAATAGAGTAAAAAAGAAAAAAGAGCTTCATGTTTTGCTGAATATTTCTGCTGGTTGTGCGCCTGAGGGGGGGAAACAGCCACAAACTCGGCACCACTCCCTCCTGAACGGCCTGACTCCAAACTGCTGCCTGTGTGAGGTGTCATGGGGCTGAGAAAAGCCTTTTAAACATGGGAGTCATTGTTCCCTCTCTTTTTTTCCCTCTCTCCCCCTTCCAACCACCCATCCTCCGAAAATGTACCTCCTTTCTTCCTCTGCCCTTTAACCTCTCCCAACCCCCATCCCTCCGTCTCACATCTCCCCTCCGCGTTTCCTCTCGGCGGCCCGAAGACCAAATAGCCTTGATGGATCGTCATTGATAATTTCCCACCAAGGAAAAGAGGGGGAAAAAATGTTAATTGAGAACCTTTTTGGCGGGTGAGAAGAGGGTTTTTCTTGTCCATCGTTTTTTGTTTTTTTTTTTGTTTCCACAGAGCAGCAGCAGCAGCAGCAGCAGCAGTAGTAGTAGCTGCAGCAGACCCCACCTCATGGACCCACGGTCTCCTCCAAAGTGGGTTCCTTACCTCAGCTTCCCCCTCCTTCCACCTTCCTCTTGAAATAGACTCTATGGACTGCATGCATGACATTCCAGCTGTGTGGGTGGCACGGCTTTTTTATGGCTTCTCCACCAGAGCACAGTGATCCAGAAGCACAACAGCACGAGGAACCCTGCCTCCATCCTCCCAGTCTCTACGCAGGGCTTGGCCTCACCTGGGAACGGAGATAAGGCGCTCTGCTGGCTCTTTACCTGACGACCTGGAGGTTCAAAGGGCAACTTGTGTAAAGCAATAAGTCATTAAACAGCACGTTTCTTTGCTTTTTTTTTTTTTAATTTCCAAATTTAAGGTTTGGAGTTGAGAGTAACGCGTTTCAGTCGAGTAACGTGGGACGATTTTTTTGATTCTTTAAATCGTTTAAAAAAGAAGACAAATTTCATCTTTCACTTGAAGATCAGAAGTTTTAAGCTGACCTTTAAAATGTACACATTTTTCAATTCTGTTCTTATTTTACCCGTTTAAAGGTCTTTGACGCCTCCCAAATAACTTCTAAAACCGTGAAATGGTTTGTATTTTCCCTAAAACAGACACACATCAGCTTCAACTGTATTCAGCAAAAAGTTCAGAACATTTTTTTTTACCACACTATAAAACAACACTCATATTAGACATTCAGAAAACAAAACCGTGCTCATTTCCAGCCTGTAAAATCTTAACATTTTTCTCCATTCTGATTTGCAAAGCAACTGCTAAGAAGAAGCAAAAGAAGAAAAAAGAAGTAATTTTGCACATTTTCTTATATAAATTTTACAATTTATGTGTGCATTTTGTGATTTATAGAGATGGTTAAAAATGTTACAACTATGTCTAAAGTTCCTCATTTGAAGCAACACATTATCATATGAAACTTTTAACATCAATATTAAACTGAAATGTATCTGATAGCGCATTTAAAAACAGTCAAAGTGAACCAGTGTGCTTCAAAATGCAACTAAACAGAAAACCAGGAAAAAAACAGAACAACCTCAGAACAAGAAAAATGGAATAAAATGAGAAGAAAGAACCACAAAACAGACAATGTCAATGTTTGTGAATATCAAAAGAAAATCAAGTTAAGCAAGGTGCTTTGTAATTTGGCTAAACAAACAATAAGATTCACAAACATAATAAAACAAAAATCTCTTCAAAGCCACATTTAAGACAAGTTTCACCTTCTCAATTGAATGTTTTGAAGCTGCTTTTAAATATAGATTTTATGACTTCTAACCTTTCCCTTTGTTAGCCTACACAGCTCTGGACAAAAGGAGAAGACCACTGCCAAACGTTTCTAAAATCATCCTCTGCAACAACCATCGCAAAACAGAGTCTTTTGGAGTCCCACTCTTCCTGCTGTTTAAAGAGGTGCTGCTCAGGTGATTGACTGAACCCAAACAGCGGCAAGAGCGAGACGCCAAGGCGCGAGAAAGCTTGGAGTGGAAACCAGGTTCATTCTGCCACTTCAGTTAAAACATCAACGCAAAGTTGCTTGAAAATGAATCTGAATGTGTGCGTTTTTGTGCTGCCTTTGAGCTCTGACATCGCTGCGTCTTTGCTGTTTTGACCATTTTTCCTCTCCTGAAAATAAATGCTTGTAATTATATTTTTTTAATGCAGTTTTTGAAATAACACAAAAATGTTTATTTCACTTAAACAGATACCTTTAAATCGTAAAAGCAGAGGAATTTCTTTTATTTCACTACTGCTGTCTTTTGACATATTTTATCGAATTAAGGTAAATTTTTTCCCCGTTTTGCAGTAACGTTACTTTTTTTTAATTGAAAGTTTATATTGTCATCCTAAAACCAAAATCATTATATTTTTTGAAGCTTCTAAATATAATAATGAAATCCTGAAATCACCAAAATTTCAGGATAATATTACTTATAAACACACAACAGCAGTGCTCTCACTTGCATTTTCGATAAGTTAATTTTAGAGAGCTTAACTTTGTCATATAACCTCCTTTCGCCGATGAAAACATTTGTTTTCACACTGGTAAGTTTGTGTTTAATGATGTTTAATTTGTGTTTAATACGTTTGTGTTTAATGACCAATTTGATCCAAAAATGGAGCTCACGTTTAGGTTTGTTATTGCCACCCTACAAAGGTTTTTTTCTGAGGCCAAGAATAACCAAACAACCTCTCTGCTCTCAAACCTGCACACTTCCACCCCACGACCCCCTCCATTAAACCCAACACTCATCATTCGCGCTGAAAACCCTTTTTTTTTTTTTTTTTGGTGGAGTCTCATCAATTTCTAACCACCAGCAGCAAGCGGTAACGAACCTCATCCATAACTCAGTCCTATAAGGCTGTACGTCAAGCCAGTTTTTTCCCTTCCACCGGGCAGATCCAAAAGATGAAAAAACAACTCAACCCCATTAACTGAACTTCAGAGGAATTCCTCACTTTACATACGGAATGCACATTGGGTCAAAGGGCAAAGGGCCAGAGGGGAATCCACCCGCGCCCAGGCAGGCAGGCAGACCTTATTTAAACAAGCCAGGAATGCCTGGCTGGATGTGAGAAGAAGAAGAAGAGGAAGAGAAAGAAGAAGAAGAAGAAGAAGAAGAAGAAGAAGAAGAAGAAGAAGAAACGGGGATAGGGGTGGAACCTTTGTGCCATTAAAAATGTGAAGGAGGCACCTCCAGTAAATACCAACACATTTTAAATTACCTGCATTGGCTGACTTCATGTGCTGCTGAAATTTATTGCCGGCTCTTTTTCGATCTATATGTTCACGATTTGGAGCAGGAATAAATGCCAGCTGCTGCGACGTGCCTGAACGTATTATCGTGCGTGTTGCGGAAGTGCAGTCAGCCTTTTAAATGCACACTTTCTTTACGTGCTGTTTTTACGCCGCTGACATAAATCAACCTTTTACAGTCTTGAACAAGCTGAGCTGGGTTGTTGCAGCTGGTCTCTTTCCAAGAGCTCAATAATAAAACAAAACTTTTTCTCTGTTTTTTTCTCTGTTTCTAACACATTCAAAAGTTCGGAAATGAGGTACATTTGTTGAAAAGAACCACGTGCCCAGTGCTAAATACAGCAGACGATGTGTGATGATGTGGGCTGGGTTCTCTGCCAAAAGCACGCCAGACGTGTGTTTGGGAGAAATGCCAGAATAAAAAAACAAAAAGCTGTACTTTACGACAACTTTAACTAAAACATTTTTGCTTTAAGCACTTCAGCAATAAACAGGTCATGTTTAGGAAGTTAGGAAGATGAAATGAATATGTGGAAAAGATACTCATGCACCTTGTTGAGTCCAGAAGGGGATTTGTGATGCTGTTGGATTCTTCTTGCTCCATGGGCATTCTATTAAATACTTGGACTTTTAAAACTAAAATAAAAGACTGAAAATGGACTCTCACGAAGATTACGACCCAAAACGTAAAGCGAAATCAACAAATGTCATAACAGAAGGTCGAAAAGATATCTGATGACTTGGAAAAGCACAGCATGCTCTATATTAAGTATGGCAGAGGATCTGTGATGCTGTGGGACCTTTCTGAAATAACAGGACATTTAAATCAGGAAGACTCTTCTGGTCATTGGGTTTCATTCAAGAATAATGATTAACAAAACATGGAATTGCTTCACCACACATCTCAGTCTCCAGACTCCTGCAGAAAATCTGTGAAATCAAGAGAAGAGAGCCTGTAGGAGAGGCCCGGGAATCAGGACAAGTGTGAGAAAATTAATCTCTTCAAAGTGCTCATTCCCTTTAAAAAAAAAAAAAAGTCTAAACTTCCTCTTGCATAATTTGTAATCCACATTTACTGGCTAACTGTGTTTGACCTTTCCCTAATTTTAGGGATCAATCAGCCTCAATCACATTCCTAAAAGAAAAAAAACAGCAGGCAAGCTCAGATTTAGGACCACATCGCCAAAAATTTCTCACAAATGACCTGCTACAATCCCCATGGTCGTGGTGGAATTCTGTCCACTTCAAAGCTTCAAAGCTGAACGGGAATCATCAAGCTGTCCGGCCAATAGGTGCAGAGGGGTGGACTCTGCCCGCCTTGACCTCACCGACCTTCCCTAACCTTCCCCTCACCCACTCTATCCTCCTCCTCTCACTCTTCATCCCCCACATCAGCTTCTTCATCCCGCCATCTGTGTGCTGGTCACTCACCAGGTCAAGCTGCCCATTTGTCTGACAGTTTGATGATTGTCTTTAATCAATCGGGACCAACTGAATGGTGAACTCAGAACCAGGTTCCTGTAAAAATGAGGCATGTTTTCATGAAACTGATTGGTTGATGCAGCGAGAATCTTGTGCACAAAAAAAAGAAAAGAAAAAAAATGACACAATTCTTCATTCACTGCAAACCCATCTAAACTCCTGACTCAGCGTCTTGGCTGTGCTATTGAGGCATACATTTTCCAATCAAGGCTCATGAGATATCAACCCGATGCCCTGCAGGAACCAATTACCTGTCTGTGATGAACGCACGCCTTTCATTTCAGCTAAACTGCTCCATCAAGGGCTGATTTCCTTTCTCTAATTCCTCCAGATTCTGCAGTTTTGCTTATCTTACAAGGGGGGCTAACGATAAGCCGTCCACTTCTTTAGCTTTAGGTGCATGTTAGCTTTGAAAGCAAGGAAATGTTCCCAAGATAGGCAGAAAGGAGAACTGTAAAGCCTTGTCTGAAAACCTAAAGTAACATCGATCCCTGCAAAATCCTCGATAAAATCCGCGGTTTAATGGTTTTTATACGTTTATGTTTTGCTGCCATCTGGTGGTAGAAGCTGGAATTGCAATATATTCCCCCCTTTGCTACAGTTAAGAGAAAACACTGCAGCCAGATTAAGAGAAAAAAGGCAACTTTAAGATAAGGTAAGGTAATTTCATTTAGACACCACATTTTCAGCAACAAGGAATTTCAAAGTGCTTAACATTAATTAGAGGAAATTCAAACAGACAAAGAAACAGAAAAAAAGCAAAAACTAGAGTAGAAAATACATTTTAAACCTTTTGTTTAAAAAGAAATGAGTAAAGCTGACACACATATGTGTAAACTCCAAAGTACAATTTACATGTAAACTAAGGGGAAAATCTAAAATATGAATGTTCATATTTTAATATGCTTTTTAATTAATAATTTATAACTGTACTGCAAAAGCCATTTCCCCAAAGTACGTTGAATGGATAACAACACATTTCTCAGGGATTTGCATCGTCTGCACAGGGATATTAGAGTCAACCACTGGAGATTTAAACCTCCTTCATAAACTCAAAGAAAGAGACACACTGCTTTTACAGTTCAGTGGTTTATTTACAGCAGAATCCTGAATGAGGAGGACATGGATTCATGGTACACTACACAGTTCTTGATTTAGTTTATTCGCCTTTCTTCTACACAGAATCTACTTCTTAAAATTCGGGTGAAAATGGAGATCGAGTCCTCGGCTGCAGGGCGGAAAGAAACTCAACTCAAGTTTTAAAGGAAAACAAATACAAATCAAGGGCTAAAAAAACAAACAAAAAAATTCTCTATAAAAAACATTATCAACATGATCATCATCTGGTATTTATATATGTATATATAAATCATATGAATCTCTATATTTTCTCACCACGTTCATAAGTGAGGCAGCGCTTTGCACAGCGTCCAAAACGTGACGCCTTAATCTTCAGTCTCTACGCAGGAAGTCAAAGCTGACTGGTAAAAAGTTTCTCCCACCTGCAGCGTCTGTTCCTCCGCTGATGAACACCCACAGGCTCAGTACCGGGGCTCACGCCTGCAGTAGCCCTCGTCTGGGGAAATGATGCACTGTACAGCTGCACACTTAACGTGCACAGACACAGAAAATAACATAAAAATGAAGATTTATCCATTCAGCGCCAACCACACTTACTGGCAACACTGGTAAAGATTTATGGAAAACCTTGAGGTAAATCCAACTTTTAAATCAACGGAAAACCTTTAAGAAATCCAAATTTTGAGTGCACCGGTTCAGTAGGAAAGTAATCCATTGTTGAGATTTGTTTTCTGATGTCACATTAAGTTATTAAAAATGTAACTGAATCGATTTAACAAATTAGAAAATAATAAAAAAAATCATTCCGTTTTAACTCTAATCAGCATCTCTAGGAACTTACCTTTAGAATAAATATAATGTGACACAGAGGCTTATTTCTTCCAGGTAAGTAAAATAAAACCTCAAAAGCTTTATGCGAGAGAAATGTAGCCGAGGGTGGGGTCTCCACAGAAACAAGTTATTACGCGAGCTAGCCGTTTGGGAGAGATTCCAGAACATCACAAAAATAATTGTTGACTTATGGTGTGATGAGATGGGCTTGGTGTGAATTAAGTGATAGTTGGAAGATCACTCCATGCTCACTTATAGGCATGGTAGTGGATCTGTGATGCTGTGGGTCCACTTCTGTAATTAAAACCCTGGGGATCCTTGTTAGAGCGCACATCATAACTCATTTCATCACTGATTAAAAAAAAAAAAAAAAGAATCAGATGGTCTTTAGCTGAGAAACATGATCAAATCAAGTTATGGTTCATAAATAATTTAATGTACCCTTTTTTTTAATTATTATTGGAAATATTTCCAAGATCTGGATGATGTAGAGAAACTATGCTAACCTTCTGAGCGGTGACAGAAAACCAGAATCCTGTGTGCATAAAATGGTACTAGCAGAGACAATGCCAATAATTGTGCAAGAGGTGATTGAGGATGAAATTAAACTAGTCAAATTAAAGGTTTATCTGCTGTAAATGTTAAAGATTACAGCAACAGAAAGATTTACCTTAAACTTTGTAAAACATCTTTACCAGAGACTGCAATCGACTGCAGCCAACACAGCAGACTTCCGCCTTTTATTCGGTTTCCAGCACAAAGATATTTAATGAAAAGCAAGACTGAAGGTGGTTTATAAAAAAAAAAAAAAAGATACCAAATAAAAGCAGGAAAACATCCAGGGTTAATTATGTTTGATCTCTGAGGGGCATGGCTGAGTCATAACTCTCTTCCACAGGTCCAAACAAACTTTATGATTAAATCAAGTGAACACAAACACACCCTTCAGCAACTCCCCAGATAGCATTATCTGGACCAAAACATCCATCTGCTCAATGCATATCTTCCAAACCCGTTTATCTTCATAAAAACAAAGCTTAGTTTAAACTCTGACAATAGTCAGGTCTTCATCGGCTGAGGTTAAACACTGACATTTACAAAATTCAGATGCGTTTCCCGATCTGCACCTGCAAAACCCCAGCAATTATAGATAAGTTAAAGCTGCAGTGCCGACAGTCCCAACACCCAGAGCGATGCGCGAGGCGGCCGCAGAGTAAAATAAAAGACTGGAAAACTTATTTAACATTCATTTATTTGGAAGAAAAAAAAACAAAACAAAACAAAACAAAAACACTGTTTACATTTCTGCTGTCTGCAGAAAACTGAAAAGAAAAATGACCTCTGGAGTTTCTACATTTTTTTTTCTCATATATTTTTTTTTTCCCCGTTTTTACAAGATAAACCGTTTACATGTTTCATGTGCTTGACACCCTTTGATTCAAAACACACAGCTCAATGCAAACCTGACTATTGTCGTCATTTTAAACATGAGTTCAAATTAAAACAGAGTAAAAGAACCGCTTGCTCATGTGTTTCTGCACTCACGCACGCACGCACGCACTTTTAAGATCAGAGCGGGAAACTGTCGTCCAGTGAGACGTTCAGAAGTTCTCCGGGGTTTCTCTATTGCACAAAGCTGGATCCACGCGTCGCCAATCCGAGTGAAGTCAGACTTGCTGTTCGACATCAGTTTACCGCCCTCTTCAACATGCTCTCAAACACAAATACAAACTCATGATACCGCAAATACATGTGTACACATATATACAAATAAAAGCGACCCCGTCCGACTCCGACACTGGTGGGGAGGGGAGGCAGCTCAACAATTTTAATGCATCATTTCTGTATATGCAAAGAATAAAACTTTTCTAAATAAAATACATAGTTATCTGTTGGGTAAGGACAGCAGATGAACAGAAGACGGAGGGGTAAAGGTGAGGAGGAGGGGGAGGGCGCACTGGGAGTGTAGTAAGAGGGCAGGAGCACCAGGGGGAGCCATCGGGGGGAAGAGGGGATGAAGCAGGGAGACTGAAGAAGAGGGATGACTCTGGGCTGTGTTGCTGCTCCTGTGCAACACTCCAACTCTTCTCCACTTGTTAAAGTTCTTCGATAATATTAACATTAATTATAATGACCACATCAATGCTAAAAAAATACATATAAACCGCAGCCATGTCTCACAACTGTAAGTCCACGGAAAAAGGAGGTGGGAGGGGGGGAGAGGCCTGGTCCATTTAGTTCATCACAGAGAAAAGGAATCCAGAATAAAAATAACAGAGAGAGAAGAGAGAGGAGGTGGAAAATTTGAGAATGGCCATGTAGAGGGAGGCCGAGAGGAGGGGGAAAAAGGAAAGGAGACAAAGACGAGGGCAGCACAAAAACAGCAGAGGCAGGATGTGCTGTAATGGACAGGAAAGAAACGGCTAAGAGGAAGCGGAGATGAAACGGGGAAGGATGTACGGAGCAAAGATGAGTCGTGTCTGGGCGTTGTGATCCACACTCTGGTGTCCTTTCTGAGGGATTTTTTTTTTTCTCTTCACAGATGAGTGGAAAGCATGAAGTGATGACAACATGGCCTCATGGTGAGTGTGCCCTCTTTCCTTTCCTCTGATTAAGAAGAAAAGATCAGCAGTCGTCCCCGTGCTGGTTGTTCGTTCCCCGGGTTGCATCATACCTCCAGGAAGCGAGAGCTGCTGGCCTTGGCGTGGAAAGGCT
>NW_015113598.1:70502-77278 GCF_001443285.1 Poecilia latipinna | reverse complement strand
ACACACACACACACACACGCACACATCAGTCTGGAGTCAAAAACTACTACGACTTTTCAGAATCGGTGTAAGTTGTAGGGATTTTATGTGACAGGCCAACACAAAGTGGTGAAATGAATTGAAAAGGAGAAAGTTTTTCTTTTTATGAATACACATAAAATCTGAAATGTGCGGTGTGTTTTTATAGCCAGTCCCTTACGTGGTTTTCAGTGCAATTATAGTCGCCAGACTGTGGGAGCATCATTCTCCGGGGCTTTGCATGTAGAGACTGAGTTTGTTGCTCATTTGTTTTTGCAAAAGAGTTCAAGCTCAGTCAGGTGGGATAGAGAGCAAATGTGAGAAATAATTCTCAAATCTTGGTTTGAGGGTAATTGACGTTTGAAAGTGTAACCACTGGTTCTCAATCCTAGTGTCCGGCACGTTCCAGGTGTTTCCCAGCTGCATGAATGGGCGACTTCTGCAGAAATTGATGGCCTCCTTGTGAGGTAAAGCAACCAGCTGAACCAGGTGTGCTGGGGCAAAGCTGCAGGTCATCAAATGGACTCTAAACCAACACTCTGCTGTTTACGGTTGTTTTCCTGGTGTGAGATGAGCCCAACTCGAGTTGTTTTGCAGCTGTTGATGTATTTTCATCTCAGTTTGATCTTATTTATCTCAATCACCTGTGACAAGCTTCCATGTAGTTGCTGAAAAAGAGCCTGATTATTCTGATGACCGATTGATTAATCGGATAAAAATTTGTTACATTCTGCAGGGTTTTTATGTCACCACTTCCTCCTCTTTTACACAACATTAGAAACTCATTAAAAGATGCAAATAATAATAATAATAAAAAAAAATCTAATTTTATTACCTAAAATGTAACAACATAGCCTTCTTTTAGTGTATGCTTCATCATTTGTAGCAAAGGATGCATCTGCAACTAAAAAATACTGTCTACTACAATGCTGATTGATTTTTTAGATTGCAATTAGGCAACAAAAAATGTCTAATAGGACTTTTTTTTAACAGAATTTGAACCAAAAAAGAGACCCGAGGAGTTTTGAGTAGAACAGATTTACAGAAGAAGGTTTTAAACTTCAATGAAAATGTATAAATGTTTCATACAGTTTTGGCATAATTGTCGCTTTGACTGTGTTGTTACTTCAGCAAATGGCCTCTTTTAGAGTCAAAGTAGTCCAGGCAACAATTGACTAATTACTAAAAAAGCTGATGATTATTTCAAGGATAGATTAATCACAATTAATTCAATTAATCGTTTCACCTGTAGATCTCGTTGGTTCCTCCAGAGTTATCTTGGGTCTTCTGATTGCTTCAGTGATTATTGCTCTTATTATCATTAGTATTACTTTTATTTGTGAAAACATTGCTTTGAAAACCACACATCGTTTTTCTTTTACTACAATTATTCATTATGTAGATACTGTGTTTTGGTTTGTCACATAAAAACAACAGTAAAACGTATTTAAATTTGTCGCTGTGATGTGATTTATGAGGTACCAAAATATTTGCAAGGTCAGTTAAAACTGCAAGTTTTATGTAAATTTAGTTTTGACATTATGCAAGAAGATTTGTCATCAGATTGCAAGAGATTTTTATTTTTGTCAAACAAAATCTAGATGAATGTGGCCGACACTTTTCTGTAGGGAACAAATGGGGCTGTAATACCTTCAGGTAAGCCATAGTGAGCAGAGGCAGCAGGGTGAAGGGAACCAAGTAGAGCAGAGCGGGCTGAGCAGCACGATGGATCCTCGAGGCCACAGTGGCAGTCAGCAGGCCTGAGGAGAAAACATGTTCAAAAAGAAGGAAACAAAACAGAGCAAACCAGTCCTGCGAGGAGAATGCCGAACTTATGAGAAGATCTTAGAAAAACTTGACCTCTCCCATCCGTCTGTGCATTGATCGGCTGCTTACCCACAAAGTATCCGATGAGGGTGCAGTGGAAATAGGAGACGCGCTGCATGCGTCCGGACATGTTGCCGGGCCCCGGGACCTCCCCCGTTGCTTGCTTCTTGTAGTTGTCGTAGCGCAGGACGAAGCACAGCAGCAGCCCCGGCATCACGATGTCTCCGATTCCCAACATGGAGAAGTGGCTTCCTGTGGAGCTGCATGGAGGCAAAGAGCGGAAGCGAAGGTGAAACTCTAGAACGGACAAATCGGAGAATAACTGCGACTCGGCAGTGGAGATTACGCTAATCTACACGTCACTGCTTCATCATCTCTTTCTGAAACCGAGATGTTTCTGTACAGACTGCTTTGCAGTACCTGAAGATGTATAAAATAAAGCCTTATAGGTTCCACAAATAATTGCTTAATAGCTAACAGTTTTTTCAGGGCACTGTTATCACAAATCATTACAAACTTCATAAGCCTGTTGGCATGTTATGCATTACATTATTACATTTACTATGTTAGAATAACAAAAATCTAATTTATCAATAGTATGTCTCAAATTCTTTCAAAGTTGTCAGACTTTCTCAAACTTTTGACATTTTCAAAAAACTGTAGGAATTTTGAATAAAAGGTTTTTTAGTCTAGATTTTTTAAAACAGTTTTACTATTCCTATTCATCCAAGTGTAGATATTTTCTTAGCTCTAGTTTATCAAGGACAAATTTAACAACAAAACAATTTTATGTCTTTATGAGAAAGCAGGACCAAAGAGCAAAGAGAGGAGAATGAAGTTCAGATCATCTCTTCCATCGATCATAATGGGAGAGGATCATTCCTCTGACTCCAACGTCTCTCTGCCCGGCTTTCTAACCACACACAGCAGACAGAGATTTACAGAGGAGCAGCAAAAGCAAATGAGGGGGATTAGCAGTGCCTGCTAACATCCGATGATCTCATCCAGGACATTTTACTGTGAGATATTACCTCTGTTGCCCAGATAAGGAGCTGTTAGCATCTCCTGGATGATAAAGTATTTCTGAATTTAATTGAATATCAGCGAAAAGCAGAAACAAACTATGGTGTTGTGATTGGTATCTATACATTCATTTGCATTTCACTCTCTTCTTTAGTGAAAACCAAAGATGGTCTGAAAAGTTGATTTGAAACTGAAGCGATGGAAGTAAAAATCTGAAAAGGTGTCGGGTTGTTTTCAGCTCTGCATGTTAAGATGGTGACCTCTGCCACATCTAATCGGCATCTCCATCTGGGGAGAGGACTCGGTGCATTGTGCATCTAAGGCTTTGATGAGGGACGGTTTGAGCGCTGGACAACCCCGTCACGAGAGCAGCTACATCACTACCGACACTTAGACAAGGTGCTGATGTTCCTGCACGCAAACGTGATCTGATCACTTCCAGACAATACTGCCTCGAAGATTTCTCCAGCCTATAAATACCCTTAGACGGTTTTCCTCTGTACCAGGAAGTGCATTTCTAGCAGAGGCTGCTCTGGGAAGAACTGCATGAAGGTATTTGTTCCGAGAGTATTTAGCTACAAATCACCAGCAAAGGTTGAACTTTGTGACACATCATGAGTGAAATTCAACAAATCCCTCCCTTATTACCCCCTGTGATTACAGTGGTGCTGGAAAGTTTGTCAACCCTTCAGAATTATTGATATACATCAAATAATTACAAACATCAGAAGAGTTGCACTGAAACTCCAAAAACGTAGATGGAGGCAAAGTATTAATTTAAATAATCCCTTATTTCATTTGTTAATTTGGTTCGCCTTCATCTACTTTTAAGATTTCCGTGAAAACCTGGTGACGTTTTTGTCTGAAATATATAAAATTCTGGTAAAAATTCCCAAACTTTCCAGCACCACTGTAATGTGCGTGTTACCTTGGGAACACCAGTTTGCCAGGTAATGAAAGTCTGGGAACGTCGCGGCCCATCCCGGGCCCTAGGTGTAGCTTCCTGGAGAGAACATCTATGGGATTTTCAGCAGGCTGAGTGGCGACTTTGACCATCACATTACTGTTGAAGATGTACGCTGAGAAGAACACCTTTAGCAGGAGAGAAGGAGAGAGAAAAGCCATCAAAAATGATTTTCATTCAGCCTTTTCATTGCATGATGAGCAAAAACATATTTTTTTGAGAAGCTAGTTAGCTTAGAGCAGTTGGGTAAACGGTAAATGTAAAAGATCTTGTGTTGGAAAAACTCAGCTGGCTCAGATCTACGGAGAAATTAGTGCAAAACAACAATTACTCCTTGAGAGAAATGAGTTTCTAGACACACATTTACTCCTAAAGACTGAGTTTTAGTTTTAATCCCTTCTGTGGGGCGGGGAACTGAGTAATAACAGCTTCCGTGTTTTAGACACACAGGGTCTTTGATGCTTTAATTGCACACCTTCAAATGAAAAATAAAGTCAGTTTGAGCATGCCGCATGTATTATTACATTAATTATTCTAGAATAAACAGTTCAGATCAATTAACAGATAAGTCAATCAAAAAAAAAAGTAAAGGCTGAAAACATGGGTGTTTTTTTTTTTTTTTTTACGATGTCATGCAATCCCAGTCCTTGTTAAAACAAACAAAAATTATTCATATCTGCAGCATTTTCTTATCAATAAAATATAAAAAACAACAAACAGTGCATGATCCTCTGCATAACGTGTAGCACACAATGTTGTTTTGGACCTAATGTAGTTAGCAAACAATGTAACCAGCAACGATTTAGAGTCATCTTCCTCATCTCCACTCTACAGCCAATCAGTGCCAAGAAAAACCAATGGTGCTCTTGGATTGGCTGCTTTTCAAACACCAGGCAATATCATGTCACGTAGCACTGCGTCAAAGTATTTCAGCTTGCCAAGATGAATTTTGTGTTTTTGAAGATTTAAAAACGAAAACCCTCAACAAACAGGCGAATTTGTCTCTGGTAATTCTCCGCTAACAGGTGAATCTATAAAAAAATGAAGAGCAAACGGGTGGAGCTTCACTGTGCCGTAGTTTTTGTTGTTTGTGGTGGAGCAGCATACCAAGGAGGTCAGACAGAAATTCCTTCTGAATCCTGAATGCTGTCGTTACTGGGGAGTGAGTGAATTGACAGACAATCTGCCATTTCAATTTTCATTTTCATGACACTGACTTTGGTAACGTCACTGATTACGTATTAAGCAACCTGAAGTGATTCAGATCAGCATCTTGGAAGAAAAATAAATGCCAATTTGACCAAATTAAAACAAAAAAAAAAAAAAAAAACAGCAATTAATTTTTAAATGTAGCGTCAACAGTTTCCCTTTGTAGTTAGACCACTACTGTGTCATTGATGCTTTTTCTCTGCATTATTAAAGTTGAGGCTTACCTCCTGCTGTGCTTATAACTTACATAGTTAGCAATTGTTCCTTGAGTACCGACTAGTCATTCTTTACACTCACCGAGGATGACTGCGTTCACAGATTACATCCCCTTCTGAGCAGCAGCAAGTGCCGCCACAAAGACAAGCAAAGGCTTTCATAAACCCGAATCGCTCTCATTTTCTGAAAACCCCCTGGAGTCGACATCTTTTATGGCTGTGCTTCCTTTTAGCGATGCAGGTAGAGCTCATAGCGGGATGACTTCTTACCCAGAACACATCATAAATGAGCAGTCCTGACAGCAGCAGGCAGGAGACCTTCAGACTGGGAAGCCGAACAAAAGCGATCATGGCGACGCACAAGCCCATGGCTAAAGCTGCAGCGAGGGGAAAGAAAGTGGCATTTAAAAACATATTTCCACATTTTAGAAAAAACGAGCAGACGTATTGAGGTTAAAGCGGATTTACTATATTTTATTTATCATAATTATAGTTTATGTTTCTTGAAACGACACGTATTGAGCAGAAAATTATATTTAAAACTTTACGTGTTTGCCAATACAGAACTCTTAACTTTTCCAAGGTTGCATTCATGTAATTGAAAACAAAATGCCCAAAATGCAACCTGTATTAAATACTATTTTTAAATACAGAGTAGCTTTTTTTTTTACATTTCAGGAAGACAATGAGTTGCCTGAAAACCATTTAGCTGGCTAGTAACACTCCTTCCCTTTAGAATAAAGCACATTGCTGTAAATGTTTGAAGACAACTAAATAAACCTCCTCAGTCAGAGCCAGGCCAAGGTTCTTCATGTGATGATAGAAAATTAGATTTCATCAAACTATTTAATGAGCATAAAGTTACATCTAACACAGTAAGGAATCCCTGAAAAGATACTTTGAATATTCTAAGGTCAGTCGATGCCGAGACAAATTCTTTGAATCGCGACAAGATCTAATGTAGAACGTTATTAATGTGCGTTGATGCTCACGCTGGAGCTACAAGCCTAAAATATTTCTAACAGCGACTGATGTTTCCACAAGAGGAAAGCTCTGAGTGACGCACCATCCATGAGGAGCCAGTGTCCGGTCAACACCCAGATGAGGACCAACATCACGGAGAGCGAGAACGACAAGAGTTCAGCCAGGGTGAAGCGTCCGCAGCAACCAAATGAAATCCTGCAAAGAAGAAAGAAGCAAATCCTTACAGCAGGTTTCAGAAATACACAAGTACAAATCGAAGAAAATGTTTTGCATGCCACATAATATAATCCTGCAGGTTTTGGAGATTATTAAGATGATTTTTGTGTTTGTGGGACCAGCCTTTTTGTTGGCTCTTGGTCATCAGTAGTTTTCAACTTGAAATTCACCAGTATACAACAGTTTTGCTAAAATGTTTATGGTTCAACCAGAAATGTTGACAATTTGAGACAGATAATCTGTAAAAAAAAAAAAAAAAAAAAAAAAAAAAAAAAAACAAAACAAAACAGCCAAAAAAAACCAATCAAACCCGGGGGGGG
>NW_015113598.1:39238-67391 GCF_001443285.1 Poecilia latipinna | reverse complement strand
TTAAACAAAAAAAGTTGAAAATTTGGAAAAAAAAAACTTGAAAAAAAAAAAAAAAAAAAAAGAAAAAAAAAAAGCTACATCACACAGTCAGAAACAACCAATCAGAGCCAGGAGGCGGGTCTTAGTTCTGTTAATAAATTAGCTAATTGTATAATAAATGAAATCAAACTCAATTTCTATTTGCATGGTTTATTGTTTTCTTTTTCTCTCTCCGTTTCTATCAAAAACTAGATGACAAATGTCTTTATTTTGGTACATTGGTCTCAGTTTAATAATTTTATTTATAGAAACTTCATAATTCATTTTATTTGTTTTGGTCCAACATCACGGAGAGCAAGAACAACAAGAGTTCAGTTGTTTTGTTGTTGTCTCAAAACAACAATATTTTCAATTATTGCAATAATTTCTGGGACAATTTATCATACAGCAAAACTGTTATTGTGACAGGCCTACTGTCAATCATTCTTGTGTATGTGCTGCTTCACACCCTCCGTGAATGCGCACGCTGCTAAACATGGCTGCAGATGACAGCAGATAAACAGTTTTCCAGAACGTTAGGTTGTTTCTCCTCCATTAGCAGAGCTTGTACACGCTGTGCATTTTTATAAAAGTCGCCAACTGCATCTTTGATAAAGTAATCAATGACTACGATGTTTCAGATGTTTATGTGTTGCTTTTTCTTCAGTTTGCTTTATGTGTATAATTATGCACTGCCTTCTGTTTTTCTCAGATTCTTTTTATCTAATATAAAAAAAATGTTTGACGATCCAAAGCATTTAAGAACAACAGAAAATTGAAGAAATCCATAAAAGGTAGTCAGAGTATAAAGAGTCGGTTTAATTTCAAAATCAAATTTTTTTTTATAACCTCAGTTACATTAAGTTTTAGACCCTCACATTTGGAGAGAAAAGATTTAAATGCTACTGCTACAAATCTGCCTCGACAACGATATGGTAATACGCAGATTCGTGGAGCGCTCTGGATGTTTGTGAGCGGCGCAAAAACAGCACGGAGGAGATTTCAAGACACAAAAGGCCACAAGATTTCCTTACTTGTTCTGCGGGGAGCAGGGTCTGGTCAGATACTGGCACATAGGTAACAACAGGAATGCAAATGCAATTGTAGCAAGAACTGAGGAGAGGGAGAAAAGCACAGCAGTTAGAGCTTCAGCCTAATACACCTTGACAGCTTGTAGCAGTCATTTCTGTGTGTTAAATGGGGCAGCTAATGGTCTTCAGTTTCAAGACATTCTCCAGGGTGTAACTACTGAGCAGCGATGGGAAAGCCTTATAATGATTCTACATGTGTGGTGCTTCTGTGTTGCCCTCTGGAGCCGCATAGTCACCTGCAGTGCAGATAGTGAAGACCACCTGAACCGAATCGAAAAAGAAGAACATGACTAGCAGAGACACAGACGCTCCTATTGGCAGGAACAGGGCCTGCGTCGAGTCTATAGTCTGAATGCCTGGAAAACAGTTCAGATGAGAAACACATGAGCTTCCAAACAGCAAAGCAGACAATCACGCAACTTGTAAAGGCCTTGGCCTTGTGACACTTACTGTTGTTTGTGTTGCTGTTATTAAAAGACCCTGCTGCTGAGGGGTTACCGTCTTTATCCTTCTCCTGGTTCTCACAATCCATGTTTAATGACCTGCAAAAGCAGCAGAGAACCGTGTGATTTGGACACAACACTACGCTCCGTTTTTCCTAAAAATGAAAAAGCTATCTCCCTTTGAAGACGTGCTCTCAGAGCAGGAATTTGTTCAGGCGGCATGAAGTGCATTATTCAGACAACACCGAAAATTCAAGTAAAAAGATATCAAGTCGATGCAATCTTCTGTATTATTACACTTGCTTTATCACACTAGAAACTGTTTTTTTCTGCACCAATTTAATCAGCAATCAATTAAACTGACTACTCCAAATAACTACTTTTACTAAAAAAGAAAAGTTGAATATGTCTTCTTTTTTTTAACTACTCATGTTAAAGTTTATTTCAAGTCACAAACGCAATTTAATGAAGAAGGATTAAAAGCACAAAAAAAGACAACTCTCCAATATGACAAAAAAATTAAAGTTAAATAGAGTTCTTGTTCTATTTATAAGCGTACATTATTGGGGCTACTTTCAGTCACAAGTGCATCTCCAAAGGAGAAAATGTTTCAATTTCTCTTAAACCCTTTAAAATACAACTAAAACCGTAATGGAGATTATCCTTATTTTTGTAAGTACGTTTTATTTATGAGTTATCTGGTTTAAATTATGTTTCCTAAAATATTATCTTCATTAGCTCAAATTAATGTGCTAAAAACAGCCAGAGGCAACAGATACAGAGGACCAGAAAAAGTCTGCAGATTAGTGAGCAGACAAGGCGATAATAAAATCAGACGAGCGCCCAGATTCTTGTCCAGAGATCTGCAACCTGCGGCTCCAGAGCTGCAAGCGACTCTTTGGACCTCCCGAGGCGGCTCTTAATGATTTTGGATTTGTATAATTTTTTTCAAACTTAAGCACAATAATATGATACTGAAGTTTCACAACGGTATGGCGCAAAAAAAGACAAGTTATATTTTTTTGATTTCTTTTTCATTAGGTTGATGAGTGTGCTTTTAAAAAAACAACATTTTCCACAAATATCAAAATCGCATTGAAAAATATGTCATTTTTTCAAAATGTCCCGCAGCATCCGTATTTCTACGTGTGTTTTATTTAGCTGCGATTGAAGAAAAAAAAAAGATGTGGATTGTGAAGTTCGCAGAACCTGTTCTAAGCTAGAATATATCAATGTGTGCAGCTGCAATAGACTTCTGCAATGCAATGAAACTCCGCTTTTAATAATATATTTGTCCACTAAGATAATGTTTTTACTGTTCTTTAGCACCACAAACAATATAAATATTAGTACCCAAGATCAGAAGGTTAGGGGAGAATGGTGGTGATGAAAAAGGAAGACAGCAAAGAGGAGAATGGGGGTTAATGGTAACTCTGTATTAATATGTTAGATGTTATTGCAAAGACACATTTTTCTACAACTGTGCAACCCTATTCTAAATGTTTCCTCAAAGATAAAGTCCAAGGAAGATGCAACAGAAAATATTCTTTTAGGAATCTTGTCAGACGCATCAACAGCAGCGTTGGACAGATTAAGTCTCACTAGTCACCTGAGCCTTATTTCAGCCAGAATTGTGTAAATGACCAAAGTTTAAGCATTTTTTAAAATTAATATTACCTCGTTCTTTTGGTTGTAGCTTCCTGACCTCAGATATCAGAGGCAATGCCAGATGTATTAGTACCACTTGGTTATCTTGCTATGACTATTTAAGTGTGGGCCACAGGAAGTGTGTGGTTCAAGGCAGATAGGTTTCCTCTCAAGAAGGGCTTTACTTCAGTACGCTAGGAGCATACGCATCAACACTCGTGTTATTTTCAGACATGTACATGCTTCTCTCTCTTTTTTTTTTTTCTTTTTAAACCTGATCTACAGCGGTCTCCTTGGTAACAATGCAATAGAAAACTGCCTCCGAAAGATGTAGGTACACAACAACATCGGTCTAAATAAGTTTCAAATTGAGAATAGATTTGTGCTCAACTGGTGGTAAAGTGATCATTTACTCACCTGAAGCTGCCATAGACGATAAGGAGGATGGAGATCAGGAAGGTGGACACCTGACTGGAGTCAACTAGGGAGTATGCCCTAAAAACACGGGAGAGACATAAAAAACAGGGTTATATTTTTAAGCAAAAACAAGTAGGTATTAAAAAAGCTAAAGAAAAAAAAAAAAGAAAAAAGCTTGGAAGACCTTTTGAGAATAGTTTTTAATCTACACGCAATTTATGCAAAATATTGCATTTAATTATCAATATTTCAGGGACAGACATTAGTGTGTTATAACAAGTGGTAATATTTAACCAAGTGGCAGCTTGTTTTTACAATTACAAATACAGAGGAACACTAAAAACAAATGGGTCAACAAAGAGCAACTTAATAGATTTGTACACAGAAGTAACGTAATCCTTTCACTTTTTGTTCAAAACTACTTCCTCTATCACTGAACATGAGGCTCAAATGGCCTTTTGTAGTCTATATTTAAATAAAATGTACTCCAGCCGCAGTATTTTTAAACTATATAGTAAAAAAAGAGAATTGTCTTTTGTAGGAAAGAGCAAATAAATCATCAATTTATCTGCTAAACCCTTCAACTTAAAGGGTTCTCAAATGCATTTAAGAACCAGAAAGCTCCTGAAGTTTAACAGATGAACTCATATTGTGGTGAAACATAACAGACAATTTAAACGTGACAAACCTAAAATATTATTTTAACATAAAGGAGATTATTCCCAAAGCCATGAGCTGAAAACTTTGCATGAAGGGCTGTGGGTGTGGCGAGAGCGAACGGGGGAATTACAGGTGCCGACATGCAGGCTGCAGAGACGGAGCGCAGCTTGTTGCTGACTGTTGTTGTTGCTCACACTTCATTTGTGGGTCATTGGAGCTGCACTGAAATCTGTCAATAAAACGTTCTCATAGCTGAAATGCAACTCGCACGCCCAAACAATGAACCCTCCTGGTTGTGATTTCAAAGCCTGATTTTAGTTACCCCTGGTTACCATTTTTGTGCTGGGCTGAGCTGTTTAACAAATGTATCTCTCCACATAATTCATTCATTAGTTTTTCCTTGATTAAATCTGCATTTTCCATTTCATTACAGTTTTTCTTTTGGCAATGCCAGGAAAAAACAACAACATCATCAATTTCCTAGAAAACAGCAACCGGGACAAAGTCCTTCCAGGAATTAGCATTACGCAGTACTGTATGTATAAACTAACCTAGCAGCATAGTATTTCACACACAAGTCGTGTTATTCACTTGAATGAAACCAGGTCAGCAACCACAGACCTATTATAGAAGTAGGTTGGGTTATTATTGAAAAATAAATGCTAAATATATGTATGTATTTTTATACTAAAGCATAGTTTTGAATCTCCCAAAAATGTTTACTTCAAAAACTGAACGCATTTTTGTTTCCTGTAGTCACTGCACCCAACATACAGATTTGAGCCAACAGGATACAAGCGAAAAACAACAAGATAAAAATAGAAATGTAAACCTGGTTGCATTTTCTTAAAAGAATGTGGTCCAACAGGAATAAAAATATAATGTGACACAATAAAACAATCTGAGGACACTCATCTTGGCTTTTAAAGGCTGCAGATTTCCTTTAGCAGGCATTAATGTTTATTTTGTGCATTAGTGTAACTTGGAGCAAATGACAACAGTTGGGAAACAAGTGGAGAAATGCTTTCATCATGGCAAGCTGTGGCTACTTGGAAAGAGATCTGGATGGGCTTGAAAAAATTTATTTCAGGAAGTTCATTAGAATTTGTTCCATCAGGCCTAAATGATTCATTTATTAACTTAAAAACGTCTGCCTGCAAATCCTTTGATGATGCGTTTAGCCCACTCGTTTATGCAATCAGTTTAGTAATCAACGGTTTTAAAATGGACAATTATTTCAGTGATATGCAAAAGTATCTGACAAAATTAAGACACTATACATATTAATTAGGGTTGCACCGATTGCAGTGTTTTGGCAGATCGCCGATTACCAATCTTGAAAAAGCCTGAGCTTAAAGTGTTCATGCCCCTTTGGACAACTACAAACCTTAGTTGAAATTTTATGTGAAGCATTAGAAAAAGAGACATTATTAGAAAGAGAAAGGAAGTGATTTTAACAATTTTCTTTCACGATACAGAAAAAGAAAACCCAGGGAAAGCAAATAGCGTTAGACGGCTCAGACTTGTTCCATCTAATCATGGAGACCGAGGCAAACATGCAACAGGTCAGGGATAAAGCTATGGATAAGTTTAAGGTAGGAATAAGTTAAAAAAAAAACTATCAAAACTCTTAAAAACCTTCAAGCTTTGGATGTGTTGAACAGCAGCTCTGTTAAAGACATATGAAAATGGAAGCAAAGCTGCCATGATGAGACATCTGTCCACACAAACTGAGTGGGAGAGCAAAGGGAGCTTTATTCAGAGAAGAAGCCAGGAGGGTTGTGGTATCACTGGAGGAGCTACAGAGATCCACAGCACAGGTGGCAGCATATGTTGATACAACAACCTAATTGCAGATGTGGAAGTGTGGCAACAAGGAAGCAAGAAGTCCCCTTTACAATTTTATAACCTCCAAATCAGGAAAATCAGCAAAACAAAAACACTGGGTGGTAGATAAGGCGCAATTCTGAAATAAAACCTGTTGGAGCCTGCAAAAGATTGGTGAAGTGTTCACTTTGCAGCAGAAAAATAAACACCGACAAATAATTTAGATCGTAGCAACCATGTTGTTACAATCACTCCAGTGACAGCGGAGATCTAAATTCAATTTGCAATCCGACTCAAAATCTGACTGAGCTTGAGCTACTTCACTAAGATGAACAGCGGGCAACAAAATGCCACACTTTCCAGATTTTAATTTCTATAGAATATTGAAAGCCATTCATAATTTTTCTCATAAGTCACAATTGTGCACTACTTTGTGTTAACATAACTTCCGCAACATGCTGCTTCATTCCAAAAATAGCCAGGCTGACATCATCCCAGGAAAAAAAACAAACTCCTATGGTTATAATTTGCATATCTCATATAAAACATCCAGTACAGATTATCTGGTTCCGCATCAAAGGCTGGATAATAAATAAATAATATATACCACAATAGGCAAGTGATCAATTTCAATAGATAATGCATCTGATAGAATTTCTAATAATTTCACAGAACTCCAATCCAGAACCGCACAGCATTCTGGGGAATGTAGGCAGAGGAAAGATTTTGGCCGCTCTACCTCTCACGACCAGCTAAGAAAAGTTGGTTGCATCAACCAGCTCACTCGCTCTGTGGTTACCTAGCAACAACCTGCTGAGTAACTTGCACAGCAGCAGTTTCAGATTTTGCCACAATGATTCATGACTACTTAAAAATAAACAATGGTGTGGCATGGAAAGATCATGTCACTATTCTTGCAGTATTTCAGATATTTGAACCAAAAAAAAAAACTAATCATAATTGTCTATATCAACCAATATGAAAACGCTTATATTGTGATACATTTTTCAAATATATTGTCCAGCCCTACCTGCGTCAAAGCTTTGACTCAACCTCAAACTGCGTACTATTTTCTAGGGCAAATTTACTTTGCCACCTTGACATGTTTACATTCAGCTGCAAGGCGCAAACTTGACTTCATTAGGCCAGTTTCCTGCCCAAGTAATTTGTAGCAGCTAAAAAAAAAGTAGGTCTTAATTAAAAAATACTAACTTTCTCTCAAAGTTGACGTTGGCATTAAAAGCCAATTAATGCTTTATCTGATTTCCATGTTTCGGTTCATCAAGCAGTATTTTCTTGTCAGACGGTGAACCAGACCAGTTCTAGCTTGAAAAACTGGTTATATGAAAAGTTTTCACAGGCCACCAGAACCATGTAGCATCTCAAAGCCGTTTGTCCAACACAAGTTTATACTAGATTTAAGTCACGGTAAATGTCTGACAATAAATCCAGTCCTCTCATGCCAATGCGCATAACCATTTGTGTCTTCTTACCGAAAACTATTCCATGTCTTCCAAGCATTAAAATAGTGATTAAGAAAGTGACCTTGCTCTCCTGCATGCCGACATTAATTATGTCACAGACTCCCCGTCAACACAGCGGGCTGCTAGACAGCTAGTTTAATCCACCACAGGCCTCATTCATATTCTGGTGCCGAACTGGTTTGTCTGAATTCTGTGCACAGAAGCCCGGAGAACATGAGTGAGATAGATGAATGGAACATTTAAAAACAAAATACAATCCGGGACTGTTGAGAGCTGGCCGACGGCCTAAAGTGCCATAAGACGGCCTTGTTCGCTGACAGACTAGGTTTTCAATAACAATTCCAATACCGTCCTTCATCAAACCAGTTGCACGCATTACTTTAGCACTGAGGCACAGGTCAACATGCCACAAAGACGATTAAGTGGCATTCTCGGATCTGTTCTGATCCAGTTAGGAAATTCTGGATGAAAAATGATCAGCCCTACAAAACTGGATTTAAGAGATTTCTTTTTAGTTTTGAAACCTTGAGGTTTAAAGCATGAAAATACATTTACTAATCAAATTTATCTTCATATTAGTAGACAGCCACTGAGCGAACGCAAGATAAAACAAAAAAGTAAATGGCGGGTGTTAAAATAAAGCCTGTGGCTTTCCACTAACCATAGTGTCAAAATAATTAGACCTCATTCTTCTCATCATGCCCAACAACTTTTGCTACTTCCTCTGTTTTCTGTCGTGTTTTTTAAACACATCTCATCCTCCAATGTAATAGCAATTACAAGTTTTGTGTATTAAGAGTGAGAGGCGCCAGCTGTTGCTTTTTAAAACACATGACAAAAACTATACTGATGTGCAAGATTGGGAACAGCAGATACATTTCAGATGACCTGGCCTATCACTGGTCAGTCACTTATATTGGCAAAAGATGGCTATCAATCGAAACAACTAATAAAAATACAACTATGGCCCGTTCTATTACCTGGAACATTCCCAGGTAATCCTCCACTAATGCAGGAGCATTCGATTTTAAAACCAGTTAAAAATACACAACCATCAGTGGATAATAATTGTTTTTTTTGTGTGTGCGTCTTGGAACATGGCTTAATTCTTAAAAGCGGCTCGACATGAGGGTTTATTCCTCCAAAAATGGACACAAATGAAGGTCTGCTTTTCACTTCACTAGCTTAAATAACAACTGCATTTAAATAACACCTACAAATGGTTACTTAAAATTTATAAAACATGGTTGTTATCTAGGGTAGATTTCTACTTTAGTAACATAATTTGGTTCTGCTCTCTGCAATGGACAAACACCCCCAGAAAAGGTTCTTGCAGTGGAAACATACCTTTAACGACTGACATATCTGTTTATTTTCTGATCCACTTATAATTTTTAATATGTTAAATATGTCAACGTTATCAACTGTAAAGGTGTTGCTGTTGTTGCTCTTTCACGACTGGCAACTTGTGTTTTTTATTATAGATTATTCAACTAGATTATTCATGGTAAAACAATGTGTTCTATATTGCAGAAGGGCAAAAACATTCTCAAGAATTAAAACTCCTCCATAAAATTAACATTAGCAAGTTAACATGAATGCATCTCCTTTGTAAGGCTCATGAAAGATACGTGGAATGAAATCCTTCTAGAGTAGAAACGCATCCATGTACATGTATTAGGAACATTTTGAAGAAATAAAAAACTCTCCATCTTGTAAGCAAGCTTTGTAAGTAAGATTTGAAACTGAATAATTTTCTTTTTAAGGAAAAAAAAAAAAAAAACAGCATCTCAAAGCATTTTTAAACCAAAACTGTTGAGCAACACTGGAATCTTTCAAAACGTCCTCTTGGGGAAACTTCTGCAATTATTTTAATTTATTGCCAATTTAGCAAAAGCTAACCTCTGAAATAGTTCTTGTACTGGGTGTCAATAGCGTCCACGGATCCAAAAAAATATATGCTTGGAGTCCCAGATAAGTGGACATATTTGGTGACATAACCCTAGCTTCCTCTTTAAAATTGGACTTATTCATAGGAACACACACACACAAAAACAGAAATAGCTCCTCATTGCAAAAGATCCTAAAAATCTGTCTTTTTTTAACCATATTTAGAACTATTACTTCAGCTCCAACATATAGTTGAGAACAAAAAGGCGGAAATATTAATAGAAAACATATTCAGTACCATTTCACCCTGGTTACTACATGAAGGATGTAGGGTTGTCGCAATACTAAAAGTTCAAATATCAACAAACACACCATACTCAACACCATTTTTTATACCGGAGCAACATTTTTTTGAAGGTGCAAGATTGTTTCTAGTTAAGAGCAAAAAGTATGATTGATTACAACATGACGAATTTTTTAAATTCCTTATTTAGGGCAAAACCAATAAGTCAGGGAGAAATCATTTTAAATAGTCACTTCCATTCTTTGCAAAACAGCAGACAAGACTAATTTTAAGAGTTAATTACCTTTAAATATGTACTTCTGATTTAGTTTTGAAATTATTTTATTTCATCTGCTTATCTTTGGTGCCACTGTGTGTTTTCATTTATCTGCCAATTTGTTGCTAAAATTTTCAGGGACAAAGTAACAGAAACCGTGTTTTCAAAAAAACATGGCTCATGAAAGATATATTATTACAGCATAAACTGTAGCTATCTAAACTTTTTTAGTGTTATCTAAAAAAAATGAGTACCTTTCATAGTTCTTGTAACATTTTAAAGCAGCCTTTTCTGTCATTAGAACAAAATCGTTGAGCGCGGCTTTTTTGCAATACTTTCAGAACCAACTGAAGACGCAAACTTTTTATTTTGTTTAATTGAGCACCACCGTCATCATCATCATCATCATCATCAGTCAAAACCCTTTTAAACAAATGGCTAAGGGCCAGTAAAGACCTGAGCAGAAGTACTAAACACAATTCATACAAGACTGAAATAGTGTTCACATTAATATTTCAAGCATAACTCAGCTTAAGATTAGATACATTACTTGAGTGAAAATAGCAATACAATTTTTAAATCAAGATTTTTCAACTAACTTTACTGATTTAGGTTATATCCTATAAAATCCAGAAATCACCTAAAAAGAACCTGACTGGTGACAACACTTGACACAAAGTCAGAAGCATCTACCCACTTAGAAAAGGGTTTTAATTTAATTTATTTTTTTTTAAATAACCATCAAATCGCAGTCGAGAAAACATTAAACCTCTTCAGGAGTGATCAGCATCCAAAGAACTCAATTGTCTCGAGTTAAATCCTTTGGGAAGATATCTTGGTGACTGAAAAAAAACATGAAATCAAGCTTTTGTAAAAAGGTGTTTGTCCAGTTATTTTTATTTTAGAAAAAGGTCACACCAGCAATCAAAAATGGCAGCAGTACTGGGACTGTCTAGGGGAGCTTCGCTCTCCAGGATCACTTGTATCTTGCATCAATTATTAATTTCCTGGCACCTGATTCTAGTTGTTACCATTCCTATAAGGGGTGGTAGGATACCAGGAAGTTAGTAAAGTAACACAAAGAAACTGAAGGAGGACACCGTTTGTTGTGCTGCTAGGGAATTGTTGTTTATTATGACAAATAAATCCCAAATTATGTCTAAAACCCCCAACAACTGACAATATTGTAAGGGTTGCTATTTTTCTACTTTAAGTTTTCTCCATTGTTGATTGCATGAGATATTATTTGTTTAAATATGTGATTAAATGCAGTTGCTTTGTGCAGTTTAGTGATAAAAAAAGAACTCACACCTCTTTATGTAACTAGTGTTATGAAGAAGCCTACTTTAAAGTGTGTTTTGAGAACAGTTTTTGTGTTTGTTGTGAATTGCCATCCAAGATTATAAAAGATGCTGTAAATACCCATTTATCATTACTTTAATCATTCTCACAATAAGTAATCTAAAATACCATCAGATTTTAAGTTAGCCAATCCAGATGAACTGGCAAACAACGAGAGGCAGCTTTAAAGTAAAACATTAATGGTTGTCAAAAAATTAAACACAGTCAAGAAAAAAAGGCCGTGTAAACCATTTCTTAGCTAAAATTGTCCAGCAGAGAAGGTGACAATTGTCAGGCCCAACTTTGTTGTACTTATTGAAATTTGCCTTGAGCCATTTTTCTGAACATAACACAGTACAGTTGCTAAGGATAAATAATAATAATAATAATAATAAAATAATCTTTGTACTAGTTTTTCTTGGATAAAAGTATATTTACATCTTCACTGGTGAGTTGGTTCATGTCAGCGCACTTTAAGAAAAATAAAATGAGAAAAATAATCAAATGAAACTGTTAGAACCAGACACAAACAGAGCCATAACAATTTACAGTAAATTTTAAGCATGTAAATAATTACTAACGTCGAAGCATGTTGCAGAATTAACTCTACACCAATTGCTCTATGTCATGTGAACACAGATGCATCAGGACTGATCAAGGAAAAAATATTACAACCTCCTCTGTCACCGAAAGTGCTCTTTGCACAGTGATGCGATGCAAGCTTGATTCAGGAATTTGTATTTGTGCAAAACACAAGGTGTGCAGATTTTTGCCTTTCCTTCATGTGCTCTTGTGTCTACCATCTTCAACATGAGGAAGTGCCACTCTCTAAATGTCACCTAAAATGTGACGGGTAAGAAGTCCTAGCTCACCGAGTATGCAGTTTTGACAGCTGCAAAGATAAAGTAGAGGAAGAGAAACTAGACGAGGTTTAACGCAAAAAGCTGTAATGCAAAAGACTTGGGAGTCACCTACCTTCTGCTATAAAAAGCTGCTGAAACTTATTCACTGTACATGACCTTGTTTTGAATAAAACAGCTTTAAATGTTAAGACGCACAGCTCGTTACCATGGGAATAAAAATGATACTCCCAGGAAGCCTAATTGTACTCCAACATAAAAATATTTCACAGCTGTAAAAAAAAATGTTTGCAATTCATCCCTTTCTGTTCTTTCAAAGCAGTAACGGCATCCCATCATTGTGCTCAATTTCAATAATTTTGTATCTATATAACACAACATTAACATTTTCTTCAGTCTGTAAGAAGACGCATGCCACAGCATTAAGTAGGTACAAGTATTTCTTTTCAAGACATCAGAAGCACAAGGTTGCAATTATTAGCCAAATATCTGACACAGGTGGACATTAGCTGCTCCATTTTTAGGAAATGACAAGAGAGAAAACGCAGAAGTTGAAATAAAAAAACTTATCAGACCATTTAATTGGGGGGGAAAGTATTCAGATGGTGATTTGTGTATAATCAAAACACCACCTACTGACCAACTAATAGATCTGTCACCAACATGAAAAGTTATCAAGGATTATTTTGCATACAAGTTATTTTCTTCAATGTTAGATTGGGATTAGAAGCATTATTGTATTTAACTGTGAGTAGTTAGCTGTTAATCTGACAAATTCCCTCCTTCAAGTAATTGGACACTCAATCACTTTTCATGTGGCTGAAAAATAAACATGCTTGGAGCAAATTTATGGTGTTTAGTTCAGCAACTGAATCAGTGATGCTGAAATATCAGTAAATGCTCAGCGGTCTGATACTGGAAATTAATCTGAGTTAAGTTATTGCTACTTTTAAAATGTGCAACAAGAAAAAATTGCTAATTTTTAAAAATCTAAATGGAACTAGAGGTTTGACAGATTCATTCACAATTGTTTTGAGTTGTTTTTCTACAAAGGCACTGAGACTGGTTAATATTTTATTCTATGTTGCATAATTATCCTAAAATTGCTGATGGGTGTTTAACAACAATGTAAAAAGGATTTTGTGACACTGCAATAAAAGTAGCAGCATACTGCCAGACTGATAGTTACACCCACTCCGACTTGTAGTTGGAAATCTCGTTTTATAATTTAAGCAACAGATAGATTAGATCATGATCCTCTCACAGCAGATAAACTGTGAGAGGACCTGCAAAATAAAACCCCACTTAGAATTTAATTTTTGAAAATGAGGAGTGAAAAAATAGTTATTTGAAGAAGTGAATGCCATTTTTTGTTTCATCCTTCTGTAACCAGATAATGTTTTAGCACATTTGTGGGTCAATTCTGACCCACAAATGTGCCATCTTCTCAAAAATGACGTCTACAAAATGAATTTCATAATTCTCTGAAGTTTCCGGGTTTATTTAAATAGTTCTGGTATAAAAATAAAAAGGTATGACTACAGAGAATACTCTAGAGGTCTAAAAAGCGACACTTATGTTAATGACTGACAACACATTAAGATGTCACAGAATGAAAAACGGGGGAATAAATCATTTCCACCTATAAAAAAGGCAATTCATGATGTGAATAGCCCTTTAAAAGTGTGAATGCAGTCTAACTTTTCTCAGAACCCACTGGTCAAATCGGATGATTGACACGTCCATCCACCATCAGAGCAAACAGAATCCAAAAATCACGTAACCTATACGACTCTGCAATAATGCATTTTCCGTCAAGCAAGGGAATGAGTCAGAGTTTTCTACACGGTTCTCTAATATGGATCATGATCATAAAACAGCAAAGGAAAGATTGAGTTTGTTTTTGCCTTCATGAAATAAGTCTAATTTTTTTCTGTTCTTCAGCTGCTGATTCACTGAGTTTTTTTTTATTTTTTTTATGAAGGGTGGCGACGCCTATTCCGTTAGAAAGAGCAGTTTGAGCTTTTATTTAAGAAGTAGTTGGTGTGTTTTCCTGGGTCTTTAGTTTCCATTAGCATTTCTTTCATTTAGCTGCTCAGTGTCGGAAGTAGGTCTTGTTGAGGTTTAAAATCTTGTTGCTGTCATTTAGATGAGCCTCTTGGATATGCAATACGAATATATTGGTCCGTGTGTAACATGTGTTTGCATTGGTTTTGCTGGTGGAAACACTGCTGCCCACAAGCACCAGGGGATGTAGAAGTTGACACTGAAACTGGACCAAAACACACATCCTGACCTGCAGCCACAATCAATCTGACACTATGTAAATTTTCAGAATACAGCCGAAGTGCAATGAGGATAAGAGCTGAATGTATCGCAATGGAGATCGATCCCACTCATACGAGTTAGCAGTAGATTTCTGTGGGATGCAGAAGATACTTAGTTTTAAGTTCAAAGCTTAGCTCACAATGTTAAATAAGTCCAGCAGCTCAAATGGAGATGTTGGTCAATACTGTTCGAAAAATCATTGTCAAGTATTTGAATTAGATAAGAATATTTGCTTTTGCTTAAGATTTTCTCACTTTTTCTTTCTTTTTTTTTAACCAGGCCAATGGCTCAAAACAATGGAAGTGAGGAGGTATTCTAGCAGAAAATGTGCAGCAGTATATTATAATTAACAATTCTTTCCAAATAAAACCACAATGGCAGAATATTGCTGACCTACTATAAATTATTCATAACATCTAAACCAGCAGTCTGAAATTTATCCTCAACTGTCACTGCCCTGCAACTTTTGGATGCATCTTTGCCCCAATACACCTGAATCAAATGAATCATTAATGACAAGGCCTTTGCAAAATTTGCTGACATGAGAAGTTTAGAAGTTAATACTGAAACTAGACCAAAGCACACATCCTGACCTGGAGCCACAATCAATCTGACACTATGCATATTTTCAATATACAGCCCAACTGCTCTCTGGCCTTAGTTACAGGATGCTCAACACACATGGCAAATGTAGTTTTAGAACAATATTGCCAAAGTATGACCAATGTTGGAGTCAGGAGGCATCCCCGAAGTTGCAGACCTGGATCTAAAGCATGACAAAATACACATCAGACCGTGTGTTTTGGCATCTATGTCATATCTCAGGCTCTGGTTACTGTGATGCTAATTAGAAGATGACAGCTAATATTGTGTTAGAGGCCTCCGTTTGAAAATGGGAAGCCAAAGAGAAGGATGTTGATTCATAGGTGTTAGACATTCATGAAAAGATAACCGGTTGTTACCATATTAATATTTTTCAGTTTCTTTCCTTATTAAACAGGACACATTCTAGTACATCAAGCATTAAAATACAATAAAATAGTTTCAACAAACTTGTTGAATGAGAAGAGCAATGTACTGATGGAAATTTGCATTTTAGACAAAGTAAATGAGAGGTCGGTGGACTGTGCCAACAGTGGAAGTTGTATTTGTCATTCAATCAAGCTAGCATCAAATTTACAAATTCTCCCTCAATCAGATCTGACTGATGATCAGCAGAGCAAACGCTGAAGAGCAAGTTGGATTTTCTGAGTGGTGTGGGCTCCGTTCACTCCATGCATTTAAACTTAAAGTCACTTTTTTGGCCTGTAAACAAGTGAACAAAAAGCATACTTCCTGAAACATTTGTTTCTTACTTTAGTGAAAATCAGATAAATAATATGGACATACGATATCATCTTGTAATCCTTTCCTTTACTATTGAGGAACCTACAGGACTCCTTTGCTTTCATGGTTAATATTTGATCTACCGAATTGTTGAAACAAAAACAAAGTCAACTCAAACAAGTTTGCATGAATTGCAATCCATAAAAGAAAACAACACTTGACCTCAATGGAATCTGAGAACTGGTATTTATGCCAGTATACACCGGATCAGTGCATCTCTAATAGTTGTGATAGTTCTCGCCTCTAATCGGCTGGCATTTGAAATTATTACTATTTATGAAACAGACTGAGGTTCTTATGGTAGAAGTAAAAGTTATTTTTTTACTGTATTTATACATATGTTCAACAAAAAATAACACAGTTTAACTGCTTTAAATGCAACAATTATTCCTACAGCTCCTAAAATAATGATTAATATTCATCTCCATTTGGATACACATACTTGGACAAACTAAAAAAAAAAAAACACTTTAAATTAGGACTTTTTTAAGCGCTTAATGCACAACATATGATCCCGTTTCCCTTGGTTAACTGTAGAGTTGCACAATAATTCAAAATATGTCATCCTAATATTGATAAGTGCTTTACTGATATCACAAAGGACTGTTTGCAATATTTTTTGGCAAATCCATCCCATGAATTAAGTCTAACAAGTTGATCATTAAGGCTATCTGACTGGGGAACTAATCAGTAACAGGATGCTCAACACACATGCCAAATGGCAATATTGTTATAAAACAATATTGCCAAAGTATGTCAATGGGTAATACTCCTGTCACCACAATGCCTGTGTTTTTTGCAGCCAGAAATATTTTAAGTTGGTTAAATGTGTATTTTGTGTGAGGGAGGAAAATGTGTTGCTCCCTTTCAGCCATCTGGCTGGCAGTTTTCAGCTACAGGTAGGAGTGGGTAGGATGCACAGCATTCCTCTATGGTACCCAGACACACTTTCTCTGGCATGTTTTTAAAATACTGTTAAAACATACATACATACAGTAGGGTGGCCAAACATTGTGGATTTAGAAACAACAAGTTTTTAAAACCTTGGTTTATTTGCTACTTTGAATGGCCTGCAGCATACGGTCAATTGATGCTGACCACCTCGTCTGTGCGCAAGTATTTTTAAAGTAAGGAAGTTATTGTTGTCAATTTAGTGTGTTTTTAGCGTATGTGATGTTCACACCAAGACAAAGTATACCACCATTCCGTGAGAGGCTATGTCAAAACAAGTCCAGTCTGGTAAAGCCATGTCTCTTTCTCTCCGTTTACTGGAAGGAATGATACTAAGACTCACCCCTTGTAACAATTAAATCGACATTAATCAACTACGCCTTTACAAAGCAGTCATTTTCATTCATGGAGTCCAACGCTCTCTTTTGCTCAAGTCACTAAATATACACTTCCCCAAACATTGGCAGTCATTACAATAAATAACTGACTGAGGACGTATTTTGTTAAAAAAAAAACCTGAATAATAGACTATTTATTATAAGCAGGGGTGTGATGTAATAGAGAAACTGGTATTTTTCAGTTGCGACTGCGATGCTACTTTAGCATAACCTTTGTTATTGTGAGCTGTGGGCTCGACGGCAAAATGCTACCCAGCTAAAATGCTAGTATGTTGGCACGGCTAGTCTAAACTGTGTCGCTGGAGAACCTCCATTTATTGAACAGAAATGCGATTTTCGTGCAGCTATTTATTCTGTAATGAAATAAAAAGTCACACATAAGACTATCAAACCCTAACATCATACAACAGAGCTAGCTCCTCATTCGCTTTCAATAGCATCACTCGATTTGACCGCAGCTGAATAAAGTTAGCACAGCATTAGCCACCACTAGCTAACCAGATGTAGATAAATGTGTCTATATATGTGTGAATTTGGTTTCTACGCTTTCACAAAGGCTACTAAAATAGCTGAAATGGCAAAACAAGTATTTATGCAGAATGGCAAGTGTTTGGTTCATTTGCTTTTTGACACAGTGTTGTCAGAGTTGGCAGTAGCAGCAGCTAATGTTAGGCACCCGCTACTAATCGGTAGCGCAACGCCTGTTTGCACTCACCAGGATGAGTAGCCTTGCTCCGCCATATCGCCGAAAACAGTGGGTTCCGCGGCTGTGGCTAACACAGATTCAGGTCCCGGTGTCAGCCCGCTGGGACCGGGGAGCGAGGGGTCTCTGCTTTTCCTTCACAATCCGACGTCTTAGTAGTTACTTTTAGGTGACAACATGATAATACATCCCGGCGGCAGCTAGTAATTACTAGCTGGATTTCATGCAATTGAGATGAAAATGATGGTTTGCTATCGTTAGGTGGACAAGACAAAGCACCCCGAGGGAAAAAAAAAACACACAGATGTTATTTTCGTCGGTCTCGCTAGTGTCCTGCCGTCACCTCAGCCGAGATGGCTCCGGTCTGCAACGATGTTACACCCACTGTAGATCCATATTCTGTGCGATGTATCCAGAATAAATTCGGATATTCCTTGAGTCTGCAGCCCGAGCTGATATGGAAGACGCTCAGCTTTGTTTTCTATAGCTAGTCCGCGGGAACGCGCACTATCGCCCTGCTGTAGAGGTTTACAAGTGGGACGAGCACTGAAACGCTGCCATGCACTGAAAACGATTGCAATTATTTCCTTTCATCTGACAGCATTGCAGCCTGTCATGCACGCCTTCCACTGAATCCTGAGCATTGCATCAATAGTAAAAATGAATTAATGCATGAATGAATTTAATAATTAATCATTCCTTTCACAAAGTATTGTGATATATTCAAAAAATAAAAATTAAAAAAAATCACCGATACAGTTGAATTTAATTTAAACACCAAACGTAATTTGGCTATTAAAAATTGGCTATATTTTTAAAATGTATATCTAAAAGTTAAAATGTGATGTGTATTGTTAAATCCACTTGGCCCATTTTGTGACGACAGTGAAAAGAGACAGACCACTAGTGTTATTTTTGTAGCCTGTTGATTACGGTTCATCACTCTGTTTATCAGTCTGTTCAGTGAGGCAGGGATTTCCCTGGTCAAAACACAGACAAACATATGAAAAAACACAAGACAGCAAAGCATAGTTAATATTTCTCAATTTTCTGACATTAAATCAGGATAAAATTATGCTTTTTAGGTTAGTTAGGATTACCAAGATTATCCCCAAGTCATATGCCACAATGAAGGATCTATTTTTAGGACAGTTTTTGTAATTTGATTTACTTTCCTCAGTGCTTTGCTGCTGAAGGTACACAAGATGAAACAGAACATTATTGCACATCAGCAAGAAAATTAAAGTTTAAGTGTGTCGCTCCGATATTTATAAGAGATGTCTTTCTAATTGTTTTACATACAATAAGTATTTCATCTTTATAGATCAATGAGCATAAATTATGTCTTTACTTAGGAATTTTAACAACTTTGTTTTTTTAAAACTAAATTGAGTTTATTGGTTTTGGATAAAAAAGGGGCAGCATTGCATCAAATATACAAATTAGCAGATTAAGATATAATGGATAAAGGTGTTGAAAAAAAGGTTAATGGGATTTTTGTTTTCTTTTCAATATCTGTTGATGGCAACCTTATCATTATTTTCCCATTTCATTGTGCAATAAATTGAGCTAATTGTTTAAAATTAAAATATGCCAGAAGATAACTAAAAAGATATTTTGAATATGGGGCGTAATAAAAAATTACTAGGGCAAAATTTCACTGTGGAAGAAAAAAAATTAAACTGTCCAATTACTTAATTTATTGTTTCGTGGTGGAAACAATTGATATAAAATCAAAGCTACTGAATTTATAAGAATATGTTCCCCCTTTGCATTAGACATAATTATTAATGCAACACATTAAGATAATTTACATCAGTAATTATCTTAACGTAATTATCTTAATCTTCTGATGGCGTTTCCTGTTTTGGTCTATACAAACGTTTTATATTAACAGTGTTACAATGTAAAAATGACAAAGTAGAGATTCAGGGCGAGATCTGAGCACTATACTGTTTTAAGGGTTTATAAATTGTACATCATCCATTGAGAATGACACAGAGGCCACTCTCAATGATGATGGAAACACTTGTCACTTACTTTCATGATCAGCCGATTGTGTAGCTTAATGTTGCAACTTTAAAACACCCAACAATGTTGAAGTTTCAAAGTCCTTGTCCTTGTTAAACAATAATATGCTATTTTCAAATGAGCTCTCATCCCTGGCACTTTGAAGGTAAACTCCATCAAAATCAATTAAAGTTGTTGTTCTTAAATTAAGAACAACATGTGGTGATCGGTTGTTATATCTATTTGCCATTTTGTTGTAATTTGTTATTTAGGATAAAAGCCAAATCCCCTCTTGAAAACAAGCTTTCTTAACCACGAGTGTCTTGTGACATAACACGAGGCATACTTCAACCAATCTTATCTTTTTATCTTATTTGTTTACATGTTTTTAATAAAGTTTATCCTTCCAGTGTGTGCTTATATTCTACTATGACAACAGGAAAACCTCTGAGCTGTTTATGGGAAGATGGATTTTATGGACATGTAAGTAGCAACTCATGAAGAGACTAGACTCGAGCTGCCATAATCTTCTGCCATTTTGTAAAATTTAAAAAAAGGGGGAAAACAAAAGAAAAAAAAAAGAAATGTTTTTGTCGATTAATTCTGTTTTCAAGTCCCAATGATGTTTCCTGGTGAGCAGCTGCAGCCCCAGTTATTTCCACCTAAATTTTTCACCAGCTGGAGAGACATATGAGCCCAGTCAACTTTCTAGAACTGGTAAAAAAAAAACAGAATAAATGTTTTACAGTTCACCCCAGTTACTTTGTCCAAATTCTCTGATGAGCATTAAAATTCTCAAAACTGTTAGTTCATCTTCCACAACATTTAGTTCTTTGTACATATCAAAATAGCAGTTTCTCATTTCTTCCAGCCATCTGCAAGTGTTTTTGGACATGCATCAATTGATTCCACACAATGCTCTGCTTTTTTACAACATTGTCATTTGGTTATGTCATGTTAATAAAATTTAACTGAATTCTGAACAGTCAGTCCCTATAAAACTAATTGTCCCCATTTCAGTGCTTGAAATGGGGACAATTTCAAGCAAGTTGTCAAGAGATTTGCTGACAACTTGTTCAACAAATCTGTTGAAGTAGTTATCAAAATTTATCAATTTTACGCCTTTCTTCATCATACTTCCCGGAAAATGTCTCACACACTAACAATAATGATTTATCTCAGGTGAACCTAAGATTTCACTGCTGAGGAGTGTGTGAAGCATTAGTTGCAACAGTTCCAATGTCTACTGCAATATCGTTTACATTTTTGCACAGCTTTTCCCAAAAGGTGCAAATAAGTTGTATACTTTTGTGTCTGCACAATGCTTTGAAGAATTAAAAGTAAAACATATCAATAGCATATATAGTAAAAAAGTGAAATAAACATTCACTGTCTGGTATACCTCTACTTCACTAAAGTGTAGATTTATGCTACACAGAGTGAAATGTAATAAAAACATGAGAGAGTCATTTCACTATTTTCTTCATAATCAACAGTGTCAGGACTTTTCATTTTGATGACACTGACATTTTCACTGACATGAACACTTGCTTTTGAGGAAAGAATTGTTCCCCATTGTTCATAACTTTGCAGGTTAAACACCAGGTTTTGAAGAGTGTATTAATAGTTTACAGAAATATACAAAGTGTTGTGCAAATGCTCATTGCACAACACTTTCACTAAAAGCACCTAAAAAACCAAAACAAACAAAAAAAAAATCTGTATCTTTGGAAAAGATTTTGTGAAACTCTGCAGTGAAAGTCTACACTTTATTACCCAACAGTGTTTTTATTGTCAGTGGATATATTTTAAAGACAAAAAAGGGCCCAAATGGGTCATATTTTTAGTGTCTAACATTTCAGCAGCCTGTAAAGACTCAAAAACGTACTGCTGGGAGAGTAAGGATGTTCACAAAAATGAATGTTCCTGCTAAGGTTTTGCTGATGCCTGTTAAAACAAGGCCTTCTAGTAGACAAAGAGACCAATGGGGTTTACTAAGAGGTCAGTGGGATTCCCTCAGGCCAAAGAGTGTAGGGATTAGCAAAGTGTGCAAAGAGCTGATTTTCTAGCAGATTATGTACAATCTGTTCACCGTATAGAAGACCCATCATCTCAGTACTCTGACGCTGCAGAGCCTATCTAATTCAACGACAAATTGGATGATTTTTGCAGCATCGCCTCACTTTTACTCAGCTTCAGTATGGAAAAAAACAATTTTGCTGAACATTAGGGAGAGTTCAGCCTTCTGCTTTTCGACATAATGACCAATCTTTATTGTTTGGGTTGCCAGTTTGAAGAAAAATACACATCTCAACACATCTTGAAAAACACCAACTCCAAAGGTACTTTTTACCAATCAAAAGACGGAAAGCAATTCATAAAAAGAGATTTAAGCTGAACTGCCAAGTAACTTCTAAACACTCAGAGCAGATGATCTTATGTTATGTGATATTCAAGAGGTTCTTTGTAATCACGAGTCCCATAATTGTCACAGTCACTTTAGATGTGACAGAAGTGCCTAAATGACCATATGCAATTTGGTGCACATGATTACTATGCTTACTCTGTTGTTGTTCATCTGTAAATGAGGTAGAACCTTTATGAAAAATGATGGTCTTTAAGATTAAAAGTTAAAATCTTTGAAGTCTTGATTCAGTAAAACAAAAAATGGAAGATGTTAGGAACAAGTACCTACTTATTACAGATTTAACCATAGGACCAAGTTTATGCAGAGAATATAAAAGAAAAAAATCAGATGTAAAAAGATGAGCTTGCATAATTGCAATATATATAAATATATTGCAATTATATATACTGCTAAAAAAAAATAAAGGGAACATTTCACTTTAATTTTGTGTGTGGCTCCAAATCCAGGCCTCCATTGGTTAATAAATTTGATTTCCATTGATGATTTTTGTGTGATTTTGTTGTCAGCACATTCAACTTTGTACAGAACAAAGTATTCAATGAGAATATTTCATTCATTCAGGTCTAGGATGTGTTATTTGAGTGTTCCCTTTATATAGTCAGGTAAGTTTTCATGCTGGTCCATTGTGGGAAAGTGCAAAGAGATAATAACTCACAAGAAGATTTGATTAGGTTTATCTCACTAGCCAGACGGCTCCTTAACTACATCAAGGAAAATGAACAGATGGCAGTCGAGTCTGACTGCAGCATTCTGACACAGCCACACCCCCATGTGGAAGACCTGCAGCTCTGGAGATGCAACCACACCTAAAATATTCCAAAACAATGACACTCAGACTGTTGTTGGTCACAGATGTTGAAAAATGATTCAGCCTTTTGTTAACCTACATTTAAGACACAATACATTCCAGAGTGTCATTAAAGTCCCAATAAAATACAACTTCAAATGTTTTGTAGGGCCCTGAATGTTAGTTACAAAACCAGAAAGTCCTGGGTTTACTTTCTTTCTTTCTTTAAGCTCACGCAAAGTTCTTCCTGTGCTCAAACCTGAACTCTACATAAGTATGAGCAACTTTATGCCGCTTGGCTTTGTAATGGATTGCAAATTTTAAAACAAACAACAAACAAATGTCAGCAATAATCCAATAGTTTAAAAATATGGTTTGGGTCGTCACCATGTATCACAACCACTTAAGATAAAATATTATTCTGTGTAAAAATGAGTCTGATGTAGCAGTCAAATCCGTGGGCATCCATGACTCTTATTATTAGATCCAATCTTCAGCATCCATAAGAAAAAAATAAATGTGAATAACATTCAAAAGTTGATTTATTAAGTAAGTTAATTCACTAAGCAAAACCCATTTTATAGACTACACACAGAGTTCTGTTGTCAAGCTGTTTATTTCTGATGATTATAGTTTCTTTTTCAAATAAGTCAAAGTCAAAGTTTATTCATTTTATTAGAACAGCCTCAGCTGACCAAAGTGCTTCACAACAAACACAACATTACAGGTAGATAACTGATAAAATAAGAAATAAAAATAAGTTTAGTAAAAATACACACAACAGTGTGGCAGATGGTTGAAAAAATGCCCTTCAAAGCTTCATATATAAAGCAAATGAAATTGTCTTATTTGAATGTGTATCTATCAAAATTGTTTGTATAAAAGGAGGATAAGTCATAGGACTTTATTTTGATGCTATAGTATTAATTTTGTTTCATTTTGAGATTATTTTAGATCTTACAAAAATACTTCTGCTCTGTTATGATCTGTTCATTCAATAGTTTTTTTTTTCTTTTTCCCCATCCAGGAGTTTCTTTTTCACTTGCTTATATTGTATTCCTCTTTGCACACTGATACAGTGGCACCAGTAGAGTTTTCATGCTTTCACCAAGCATGCAGGGATTCTTTCCAGGTTCTCCATAGACAAAACTGTCAGGTTATTCTGTCAGGTTGTCTGAAGTCCCAACCTTCAGCCATAAAGAATGTTTGGTTTTAGGTAAATTGGTGCCCCATGTGGAGAAGGACAGTTACTGCATGCTGATTCAGTGTTGAGACAAACCCAGCATGTTGATTCAATTAATATCCATTATCACCTTCTGTGGGCATTAAATGAAAGAATAAAACTGCTGCTTGAAAGACCTTCCCCTGAAAGTTTCTTTTTTTTTTTCATTTATCTGGGATGAGCTGCAGAAGGCTAAACCATCTGGTTCAATTCCTTCCTGGAATCTCCCCCAGGATTTGTTTAGGGCACATCTCACCAGGAGGAGGCCTCAAGGCAAACCCAGGACTTAGTGAGAAATTTCAATGTCTCAGTTTGCAAGAAGGAACACTAATCTTACCCTGAAAAGCAAAATGAGTTGGTTGAAATGAAGAAAAAAGGCTACAATTTATCAGATCCTTGAAAGCAAGTCCCTGAAAAGAGGTAGGTAATTTATACAGGAATAAAACTGGGATATGATAGCAATAAATTCAGAGTTATATCGTTGTCATGATAAGAAAATGTGATCATGGGAACCAATAGCAACGCTGTTAACTCATCCCAATAACCCTCTCTGTCTACCTCCCTGAACGGACTTTGTAGCACTAAAACATTGTCTCATGTTTTTCCTTGTATTTAATATGGCTCACAGGGAACACTGATTCAATAAAACTTAACAACAGGTTGTAAAAAGCTGCTTACCTAGCCAGTGTTTCATGTGAATAATTCTGTTTACTTTTATGAGGAAAATCCAAACCAAGTCTCCCTTTCTCCCCTTTTAAATGTTCAATGTTAAGCTTAATGGATTAATATTGCATAACAACAGACGCTCTTCCTCAACAATTTTATCCTGGAATATATATATGTTTTTTCTTGTGCAAATCTAACAAGCTGTTTCATTAAAAAGCAAATACATCGTGTGTTATATCAGTTTGGCCGCTAGGGGTCACCATTGTCTGTGATTTAATTAGATCTTGCGCACAAAAAGAACAAAGAAGTCTGTGCCTGCAGAAATTTATTATGTTCGTTGCAAACGTTGACTTTGTTCCGCTATCCTATCATAGCTTTTACTTTGCCTTTTGTGTGCCTTTCTCCATCATTATAAACAAGGGTAAAACTTTGACTTACACAAAACAAAAAGAAACCAATCTGGCAAACTTTTGAAACAGGCTGCCCAAGTTTCAGTAGTGAGATGCGACACTACATCCTGCTCACAGATGGTTCTCATAGGCTGCTTCCTTCCTTTGACTGTCTGATAAAAAGCACCTGTTTACACTTCTGAACTGATCAGACAGGAAGTGAGAGTACATTGTCAGCACTGTTGTGGGTCTGCTGAGAGCTTCAACCTGCTGGCCATGTAGCTTTGAGAAGAGTTCAGCTTTATGCGTTGTTTACATTTCTTCTACAGAAATGTTTTGTGAATTAAGTACATCGTGCCCTGTAAAACTATTCACACCGTTTGAGCATTTTCACATTCTGTCATGTCACAGCAACCTCCTCTCGTGTATTTTATTGGGATCTTACGCGATACACCAACTCAATGCGGTGATTATATCCCATGGAGACACAATTTTCAACTTTTTATAAATACAAATCTAAAAATGCCGGAGTGCATTTTGAATACATCCCCACTCTGAGGCACCTAAATGAAATAAAGTGGAAACAAATGCCTTCAGAAGTGACCGTATTAGTAAACCGAGTGTGAGCAGAATGGCTTGACAGCAAACATGCTCATTATAAAACTGATAGGCAGAAGAAGGACAGCACTGAGAAATGAAGCAGCAGCCACAATTCTGGAGGAGATGCAGAGATCCACAGCTTCAGAGGGAGAATCTGTTGTCAGAATATTTCCTAGTTTTGTCCTCTTAAACAAAAAGTCTGGCAAGGAAAGATAGCAAGAAGTCATTTTTTGAAAGAACACCTAAAGAAGCACTGTTTAAAGTCTGGCACATACAATACAGGAGAGATAAAACCAGAGCGGGACTGGTTGGCCCACACTGGCATAAAATTAACGCGATATGTACGTCCCAATGTACTACAATCCCACTGAAATAAGGTGAAGACACTTTCATGCTGTGGGAATGTTTTGTTCTTCAGCAGGGATGACAAAGTTCTGTCAAAAGTTGAAGGGAAGACAGTAAAGTAAACCTGAAAGAAACCCTTTCAGAGGTTACACCACAGATCAGATCGGGTCGGAGTTTCATCTTCCAACCAGAGAACAAGATTCAACAATTCACAGGATTTGAAGGACCCAGTCAAAGTTCTGACCTAAATCCATCTGAGTCTGGGGTAGAATTTGTTCGCAGTTGGTCTTACTCATGTAATGCTTCCCTTCCACATCCTAATAATAATCAACTTTCTGTTAGTCTGTCACATAAGACCCCATTAAAACACATTGAATTTTGTAGTTGTAACGTGGCTAAAACGTAAAAAGGTCAAAGGGTTTGACTACTTTTGCAAACTCTGTAGAGAAGGAACAACTGCATGTATGTGAAACCTGCACACTGCTTCAAGTTAATGACTTGTAGTTTTAAAACATGCTCTTTAAGATGATGTCTATTGACTTTGGCACTCTTTGAAAGGGCAATCCTAAAAGAGGGAGGAGGTAATTTTAATGAGATTTCAGATTAACAGGAATTACTGACCCAGAGGTTGATCTTATGGAGAAAAAAAACTAAAAAATAATTTCACATCTCTATTCTCAGCTGCAGGTTTCTGATCTAATTTCTCACTTCTGGCTTCTTAGTTCACCAAGACAGGTGTTAGCAGTGGGGGAAAAAAAAGAAAAAAGAGTTGGGTCACAATAGTTTGCTTTGTTGAATAAAAACACAACCAGACGGAGCCTGTAGTCGTCAGCTGCGGCAAGAACTATTCAGCCTCTCCCTCCCAAGCAGAGTCCAGGGGAGGGAAACGACTGTTTGAAGCTCTCCCCCCGGGCTCCGGGCTCTGTCTGTGAGATCCGGGTGCGCTGACAATATTAGCACGCGTGATCTGAGAGTCTGATCAAAGCTGGCTTGTTCTGCCCGACCGATTTCTAAAGGATTAAGGATTAGGGAGCTGGGATGGTGGGAGAGACACAGAAGCAACCCTGAAGAGACAAAAGAGGATGGCGAAGGTAGGGGATGAGTTAGAAAGGGTTAAGGAGATGTTGAGGAGGACACAGGGATCAAAAGAGTCACACAGATGCCATTTTGAGACAGAAGTTCAGGCCAAAATGAATGGCAACTTATATCCTTAGGTTACTCGGCAGACAAGGTTGAGCTGCTACCAACGTCTGACACATACCTAGAGGAAACCCCATGCTGTGCTTTAATAATGAAATAAGTACGGCAACTCACAGGTACTCTGTGTTTAATGGGATTAATTTTGTTCTTCACTCACAAGCTGATTCAGGTTTGTGGGAAGGAGGAGCTAAACAACAAGGTATTTTGACTCCTTTGTTCCCAGTGATTGCGCGTATTTTAATAGGTTTGAGTGGTTTTCACACTTCTCTGGTAGTCTAAGGAGTTGTTCAGTGAAAGGCAGACAAATGACCTTTAACATAAGGAGGCCAAAACCAAAAGTCAAAGGTTGTTTACCAAACACCAGAGAGAAAGTTTGAGAAGCTTTCAAACTGGTTTCTAAAAGGGCATGGATCGTAATTTCATAGCTTTTCCTTTTCACTTGTATTAGGCTTGTAGTTTCTAATAGTTGTACTCATTTCCATGTATAAAATCAAAAGATATG